>NC_040077.1:100193459-100496490 GCF_003369695.1 Bos indicus x Bos taurus | reverse complement strand
GCTGTGATATTGGGAGTAGAATTTGGAGAAGAAAAGATAACAATGATAAAAATGAACTTACTTACCAAAGTGGAGACAGACTTAGAGAAGGAATTTAAGGTTGCTGGGTGGGGGGAAGCATGGGGGAGTTTGGGATCAACAAGTACATACTCCTGTATTTAAAATGGATAATCAACAAGGATCTACTGTAGAGTACATGGAACTCAGTCCAGTGTTATATGCAGCCTGGGTGAGAGGGGAGTTTAGAGAAGAATGGGTACATGTATATGTATGACTGCGTCCCTTCCCTGTTCACCTGAAGCTATCACCACATTGTTAATCAGCTATACTCCAAAACACAGTCAAAAGTCTTTTTTTTTTTTTTTTTTTTAAGAGTACTTTGGCCTGCGTTACTGCAGAGGCTATTGCAGTAACATTGGGGATAATTTGCTGCTAGGTGGTTGTAGAACTTGAGAGGAGTTCATGATGACTGCAGGGCTTTTGCGTAAATAACTAGAAGAATAGAAGAGCCATCCATTGAGATAGGGAGACTGCAAATGGAAGATAATTGGAAACAAGAGTTCAGTTTGATATGATTATCTTCCTCCTCTTTCTATTGACTTCCCAAGGATCTACATAGTAGTAAGAACCCATATTAACTGCACGTTTTATGTATTTTATTTCATTCCCTCTTTAAAACAACATGATAAAGATGTTGTCATCCCTATTTTGCAAAAAAGACAAACTGAGGAATGTCACCCAGCACTTGAATCGTACACCTTGTCCTGTACTTCCCTGGTGGCTCATAAGGTAAGGAATTTGTCTGTAATGCAGGAGACCCAGGTGTGATCCCTGGGCTGGGAAGCTTCCCTAAAGAAGGGCATGGCAACCCACCCCAGTATTCTTGTCTGTAGAATTCCATGGACAGAGGAATTTGTGAGGAAATCATAATTTAGCCTAAACTGTCTGACACATTCTCCTAATCCCTTGCGTTACCTCTGTTAATGTGTGTGTGTGCATATATATATATATATATATATATTTTTAGCAAAGATGTAATTTGGCTTACAAAGACATATAAAATAAAGCAGCACGAATTAAAATCTAGACACATTTATGAAAATAAAGATGGGCACAAATGAGTAGAATGAAAGATGAAGCAAAAAATACACACCAACCAAAGTGGGCAACATATATGGCTTTAAGTTTTCCAAAAGTTGAAAGAAGGGAGGATTTGATTAATTGTGAAGTTTAAAAATATTTTTGAGATAAAACTCACCCACCACTAATGGAATGGATAAGTATTCTTGCTGTTAGGACCAGACCAGACTTTTTTTTTCTCCAGGAGTTCTTTATCACATAATAATAGCACATGTTCTTATGGCTAATTTTAAAAGGCAAATAAGTTAATCATGTTGAAGAACATTTTGGGATGAAGTGAGAGTTGTATCGTGCCACTTATTTGAAATCTGCCATATATTATACTGTATTGTTTTCTAAATTGTACAGCCTATCCTTTTACAATCACCAAGAATACTCTAGGGCAGGAAATGGGGATCTGAGGCAAGGTTTCATATCTCTTGCACATATGTGCTAAGTTGCTTCAGTCCTGTCTGACTCTGTGCGACCCTATGGACTGTAGCCTGCCAGGCTTCTCTATCCATGGAATTATCCAGGCAAGAATACTGGAGTGGGTTGCCATGCCCTCCTCCAGGGATCTTCCCAATCCAGGGATTGAACCTGCATCTCTTACATTTCCTGAATTGGCAACAGGTTCTTTACCCCTAGTATCATCTGGGAAGCCATTTGTACTGCTTACCAACTGTGATACTTACACAGCCTTGGGTACAGAAGTATTCGGTAGTGATTTATTGATAGAGAATACTAAAGGCAGAGAAATGAAAAAGAAAGATCTTTTCATGATGCATGAATATATCTATTCATGATTACATATTACTCTATCACATAGCTATATCTTAATGCAGGAATTTGCCTTGGGCTTCCCTGGCAGCTCAAATGGTAAAGAATCTGTGTGCAATGTGGGAGACCTGGGTTCTATCCCTAGGTTGGGGAGATGCCCTGGAGAAGGAAATGGCAACCCACTCCAGTATTCTTGCCTGGAGAATCCCTATGGGCAGAGGAGCTTGGTGGGCTACAGTTCATGGGGTCCTAATGAATTGGACACAACTGAGTGACTAAGCACAATTTTTAGATTTTCCATAGTTGTTGTTATTGTATATATTACAGTGATAGATATTTTTGAATTTGAATTATCTGCATATCTACTCTCAGGGTAGATTACAGGAAGTAAAATATGAGGTCAAAAGTTGATATCAAATGTTCTGAATATGTTTCCAAACTCTCTTCTAGAAAAGATGTGACAATTTATACCTTCTGCAGTACTGAGGTTACCACTTTTATCTAATCAATACTCTCATCTATATATACAATAGTGTTATACCCTAATGGGTGCAGTATCCTAGAGGCTGGGAACTTTTTTTTTAGTTCAAAATAAAAAAATTCCTTCCTGCCATGAGCAAAAATTATTAGTAATTTTAGTATTAGTCTCTTCAAGGAAATTAGAGATACCAAAGGAACATTTCATGCAAAGATGGGCTCGATAAAGGACAGAAATGGTATGGACCTAACAGAAGCAGAAGATATTAAGAAGAGATAGCAAGAATACACAGAAGAACTGTACAAAAAAGATCTTCACAACCCAGATAATCACGATGGTGTGATCACTCACCTAGAGCCAGACATCCTGGAATGTGAAGTCAAGTGGGCCTTAGAAAAGCATCACTACGAACAAAGCTAGTGGAGGTGATGGAATTCCAGTTGAGCTATTTCAAATCCTGAAAGATGATGCTGTGAAAGTGCTGCACTCAATATGTCAGCAAATTTGGAAAACAGCAGTGGCCACAGGACTGGAAAAGATCAGTTTTCATTCCAATCCCAAAGAAAGGCAATGCCAAAGAATGCTCAAACTACTGCACAATTGCACTCATCTCACACACTAGTAAAGTCATGCTCAAAATTCTCCAAGCCAGGCTTCAGCAATATGTGAACTGTGAACTTCCTGATGTTCAAGCTGGTTTTAGAAAAGGCAGAGGAACCAGAGGTCAAATTGCCAACATCCACTGGATCCTGTAAAAAGCAAGAGAGTTCCACAAAAACATCTACTTCTGCTTTATTGACTATGTCAAAGCCTTTGACTGTGTGGATCACAATAAACTGTGGAAAATTTTAAAAGACATGGGAATACCAGACCACCTAATCTGCCTTTTGAGAAATCTATATGCAGGTCAGGAAGCAACAGTTAGAACTGGACATGGAACAACAGACTGGTTCCAAATAGGAAAAGGAGTACTTCAAGGCTGTATATTGTCACCCTGCTTATTTAACTTATATGCAGAGTACATCATGAGAAATGCTGGACTGGAAGAAACACAAGCTGGAATCAAGATTGCCGGGAGAAATCTCAATAACTTCAGATATGCAGATGACACCACCCTTATGGCAGAAAATGAAGAGGAACTAAAAAGCCTCTTGATGAAAGTGAAAGAGGAGAGTGAAAAAGTTGGCTTAAAGCTCAGCATTCAGAAAATGAAGATCATGGCATCCAGTCCCACCACTTCATGGGAAATAGATGGGGAAACAGTGGAAACAGTGTCAGACTTTATTTTTTTGGACTCCCAAATCACTGCAGATGGTGACTGCAGCCATGAAATTAAAAGACACTTACTCCTTGGAAGAAAAGTTATGACCAACCTAGATAGCATATTCAAAAGCAGAGACATTACTTTGCCAACAAAGGTCCATCTAGTCAAGGCTATGGTTTTTCCTGTGGTCATGTATGGATGTGAGAGTTGGACTGTGAAGAAGGCTGAGCACTGAAGAATTGATGCTTTTAAACTGTGGTGTTGGATAAGACTCTTGAGAGCCCCTTGCACTGCAAGGAGATCCAACCAGTCCATTCTGAAGGAGATCAGCCCTGGGATTTCTTTGGAAGGAATGATGCTAAAGCTGAAACTCCAGTACTTTGGCCACCTCATGCGAAGAGTTGACTCATTGGAAAAGACTTTGATGCTGGGAGGGATTGGGGGCAAGAGGAGAAGGGGACGACAGAGGATGAGATGGCTGGATGGCATCACTGACTCGATGGAGGTGAGTCTGGGTGAACTCCGGGGGTTGGTGATGGACAGGGAGGCCTGGCGTGCTGCGATTCATGGGGTCGCAAAGAGTTGGACACGACTGAGCAACTGAACTGAACTGAACTGAACAAATGAATCAAATTGGATTCTTTATTGTTGTTAATTTACTCAAATTTTTATTCATTTATTGAATTACTGGGCTTCCCTGATAACTTAGTTGGTAAAAAATCCTCCTGCAATGCAGGAGACCCCAGTTTGATTCCTGGGTCAGGAAGATCACCTAGAGAAGGGATAGGCTACCCACTCCAGTATTCTTGGGCTTCCCTTGTGGCTTAGCTGGTAAACAATATGCCTGCAATGCAGGAGACCTCGGTTCGATCCCTGGGTTGGGAAGAACCCCTGGAGAAGGGAAAGGTTACCAACGCCAGTATTCTGGCCTGGAGAATTCCATGGACTGTATAGTCCATGGGGTCGCAAAGAGTTGGACATGACTGAGCAACTTTCACTCACATTGAGGGTTACTATAGTAAAAGTAAACATCATTAGGTTTGTGGATCACTTTTTACTGTAATTTACATAAAATTATTTATACAAACCTTGTTGATATTAGTGTAACAGTAAATATATTCTAATTTAAAATAACAATTGCTGCTGCTAAGTCATTTCAGTCATGTCTGACTCTGTGCGACCCCATGGACGGCAGCTCACCAGGCTCCCCCGTCCCTGGGATTCTCCAAGCAAGAACACAAATAACAATTAGAGCCAGCATTTACTGAGTGTTAACTATGTGTTAGTCATTATTTTATATACATTATATTTAATTCACATTTCAAATCAGTGGTATTGTTAATAATATTACCCTGAAACTGATTCATGGGAAACTCAGGTAATTTATCTAAGGTCACATAGTAAATAAGTGGTGGGATGAGAATACTATTTTAGTAACTGTACTCTAGAGCTTACTATTATATCACCTATACCATTACTTAATTACATAGAAAAAAAGTCTCAAACTGAATATCCATATTTTATCACAAGATTAAATGTAAGGTATTAGTTACATTGATAATTTGATGCTTATATTTTAACTGTTTCATTGGTGAAGAATAACAAAGTATTTTTAGCACATCAACCATCTCAAAGTTCCTATCTAATTTCCACTTAATTGTTTATATAGAAATAAATATTACTTTTTCCCTTTTTAGTTTAATCTTTTGGTTGAATTAATAGCTTAATTATTAATTAATTAATTAATTAATGTATTTCTTGATAAACAAAATTGCTATTCCTTGATTAACATTATCATGATGAAAACCTCAGCAGATAATTAATAAAGCTTTTGTGGTAATCAATATGAGACGGAAAGAAACCAGCTGGGGAAAATACCACCATCTTCATTCAGCCATTCAAAATGAAATTTTAATTTTAATGAGCCTTAAAATTAGACATTTGGCTATAAAGGAAATAACCTGTACCTCACCTGGTATTCCTTTATGGTTGACGAGCACGGTGTTATGTAGGCAAAAAAGAGTATATATCATTTGTCTTTGATATGTAGACTGATGCATGTAAATTTCAAGGAGAATTTCAATAAATTTTAACTG
Organism: Bos indicus x Bos taurus; assembly: GCF_003369695.1. Taxonomy (NCBI): domain Eukaryota; kingdom Metazoa; phylum Chordata; class Mammalia; order Artiodactyla; family Bovidae; genus Bos; species Bos indicus x Bos taurus. Next base: position 100,490,753 of record NC_040077.1, on the reverse strand, counting down.
TTCAAACAGTTTGGTAAAACTGAAAAGAGAATCTTTTCTGATGTGTGACCTTTTTTTGATTTTTGCTGATACTTCTAATCTTTCATAATTCAAAATATACACACACACACACACACACACACACGAACACTAACACGAATATGCACAATAAAAACCAATCAAATCAAAAACACAATTTCTGAAGGTCTGAATTATTCTTTGAAAGAAATAGAAGAAATTTTAGCATTTAGCAATATTCTACATTGAAAATAATCTACATTTCAGAATAATTAATAAACTATAATGTTTAACCTTATTCAATGCATTGACTCACTGTTTGACTTCAGGCGAAGTACCTAAGCTCTTTGGGCCTTAGTTTTGCACATCTGCAAAATGAAAGCAATAGAGCAGATGACTTCTAAGATCCTTACCACTTTCGGATTGGCCTACTGTGACACATTTTGCTGTTTTCAATGGCCCAGTTTTATTATTCCACTGTGATGTAAAGTATCTATATTGGCATAGCTATAATCACATTATTTAATTAGCTAACAATTAATGTGGTATTATCAAGTATTTTTATTTTGTCCCTTACTCTGTGGTCTTCTCACTAAAAATTGAAAACTAAATTAAGCATTTTATCATAACTGTCTTAAAGAGGGGTAGTGTGAGAGTTAACAAGATAAATATCGAGTGCCTAGCACTGTCTATGACATAGGTGTTCACTAAATATATCTATTATTGCCATTAAAAATGATGACTTTTAGTGCTGAGGAAATTTTCTGATTATTCTTCAAACTCTGACAAAGTAGCAATGAGTCATTTCTTTACAAATTAACTATTTGATGTATTCAAGTGGTTGAATGTGCTCCTACATGTGCTCTTGAAAAAAAGATAATGACAATGTTTATTTCTTCCGTATATTTCCTTTGCTATAGTTTCCTTCCTAATAACCCATTCACCAGCTGTTCATAAGCAACATTTATTTAAGTCAAAAAAAATCTCAATATTATATTTGAACTCCAAGCTTTTCTGGATTTGTTTGAACTTTGATGTGTTCAATATGTTTATGTAACATGAAAACATTCATGTGGATTTTGTGGATACTCATATTGAATGACTTCTTTTTTGATGTGGACCATTTTTTAAGTTTTTATTGAATTTGTTACAATATTGTTTCTGTTTTATATTTCGATATTTTGACCACAAGGGGATGCCTGTGGGATCTTAGCTCCCCTATCAGGGATCAAATTCACACCCCCTACATTGGAAAGCAAAGTTTTAACCATTGGGCCACCAGTGAAGCCCCTCAACAATTTTGTATGTCAGACTTATGTCATAGGTTAGTATTCTAGTGCCAGTGTAAATTAAACAGTAAGGTTATAGGCAGGAACTGCCATTTAGTTCTACTGCTTCTTTCCTGCTACTTAAAATAGTTGTTTAAAATGATTTCAAAATTAGTTTTAAAGCTTTAAAGCTGCACTCATTTCTTGTCCAAAAGAATTTAATCTCAAGTCGGTTTCATTGAGTTTTCCTAAATTATATTCTTCATAAGGTCCTCTACCGGATAATCCTACCTGGTCCCCCAGGGATTTTCTGATACGGTTGAATTTATGCACAGTTGAAGAATTCACTTACAGTGAGAAGAATGGAGTCCTATAGAGGAATATAGTGGTTACATTCTCAAGAACACCAGAGATTGTAATTATCTCCTCCCCGAATACTCCTGGCTATTGTTTTCTGAGCTTGAGATTTGCTTGTGACCAATTATTCTGACCCATAGCAGAATATTTGTTATTCCAGTGATAGATAGGAGCAATGTGGGCCAAGTGAGCAGTCCAGTAAAAAACACCCATCAGAGATCGGTGTTGCTGGGTTCGATAGCACCGATGGAAAGTTGAAAAGGAAGAATAATTGAGAAGCTAAGGAACCCTACATGACAAAAGGTATGTGGCAGAATCCCAGAATGAAACATACACATTTTTATTCCTTGTTCACACCACAGTCAGTTCTGATGATTGATCATTGTATTTAAAATTTTTCACTAAAAAGTTTTAAATATTTATCCCAAAGTAGCTTGGGCATAAGAAAGACAGTCACAGTCATGTTCCTTATCCCCCCTAAAATCAATTCTAAGGCTAAACTTCATTTCCCAAGAGATAGATTTTTTTAACCTCTTTTAACTCAATCCTTTTCTAATGATTGGAGTTTTATGCATGAAAAGCAATGATGAATTTCTGTCTTTTGAATAAATTGATCATAGACAAACAGCAAGGGTTTTTAGGAGCATGAATAGAAAACTGGCTTTTAAGAGATTGTGTCACTATCTTTAAAAATATTAAAACAAGTCAATTTAAACAAGGTACCTGAGAAAACAGAACCAATTAGTTAGTTGTGTTAACTTTGACAAAGACATGAATACATCCACTGGCAGAACATGTAAAAGTCTTCGCATTATCTTACATTTAATTTTAAAAATAAGTATTGACCTTGCCCTTTCAGGAAATTTTTATGATTTTCTGCTTTGGCTGAGAATCTATATGACCTTTGTTCCCCCATGTTCTGGGGAACATTGTAACTTTGTTAGCATTGATTTTTCTCTCTGCAAATATCCCATCAACTTCTCTCTAAGGCTTTATCTTCCTTGTGGACAGAGTTAGTACAAGCTACTGTACCTGAAAATCCATACTTACCTTGCTATTTATAGCAATTAATAAATACTTTTCTTTATCAGCCATTAGTCCCTATGTCATTAATCAAAAAAGGCCGTTCGAGTTGTTCTTCAGTATGACAGAACAGATGATGAAAATGCATACAAACAGAAAAGACGAAGAAATTTCATTTGCGGGGATAGGAGAAACAGTGTAGACCAGGGGTCCCCGACTTCTTGGATCTAATGCCTGATGATCTGAAGTGGAGCTGATGTAATAATAGAAATAAAATACACAATAAATGTAGGACATTTGAATCATCCTGAAGCCATCCCCCTCCCCCCGTTGGTTGAAAAATTGTCTTCCACAAAACCCGTCCCTGGTGCCGAAAAGGTTGAGGACTGCTGGTGCAGACTTGAATAGCATCTCAAAGTGATTCCTGGCCCTAGACTTTAACACATATTTCAGTACAGTTTATATGCTATAACACACATAAAGTAAATACAACAAGTTCACACTGTTCCTGTTAGGCCCTTTGTGAGTTAAGAACCTTAGGTACTTTATCTCATTTCATTGTCAGCTAACCTACATCGACCAGCTGAGAAAGCCATGGGTAAATTATCAGATAAATAAGTATGTGTTTTATAACCTTTGATCTCTATGTTTCCAGCTTCTCTCAGGTGGCTCTATCCCAGGACACACAGTGTTTTACCTACCCTTTTTTTTGGTTTCAGTCTTAGGTTTAGAGGTCTGTTGGGCACACCTTGTTTGACCAGATTTCCCTTGAAGTCCTGGGTGCATTTATTTCACATAAATTTAAATCTATTGTACAGTAAGAGACCTGAAATCACAGTCATACAATCCCAGAATGAAGTTAAGGTTAGGGAAAATGAAAATTGCTCAGTCATGTCCGACTCTTTGCGACCCCATGGACTATAGAGTCCATGGAATTCTCCAGGCCAGAATACTGGAGTGGGTAGCCATTCCCTTCTCCAGGGAATCTTCCCAACCCAGTGATCGAAACCAAGTCTCCTGCATTGCAGGCAATTCTTTCCCAGCTGAGCCAAAGAATTCTTTCCCATTCTTTCTTAGGGAAGCCCAAGAATACTGGAGTGGGTAGCCTATCCCTTCTCTAGGTGATCTTCCTGACCCAGGAATCGAACCAGGGTCTCCTGTATTGCAGGCAGATTTTTTACCAGCTGAGCTGCCAGGAAAGCCAAGATTAGGGAAGTGCCCATCAATTAAAAACAAAACAAGAAATTTTCCTGCCAAACATCATAAACTCAGTCTTCTATAAATGGCTTCATTATTTACTTTCAATGTGCATTTTTCAGTCCATCAGACACATTTCTTAACTAGAGAATGGCTCTTTGAGGGCAAGAATAGTATATGTTTTTCTTTTGGATATATTGTAATGTATTACAGAAAGTAGAGTCTTAATAAATATTATAATTGTATGTTCATTAATTGATGCATAATTAAAACAAGTTAAACATTAATTTTAAAGTCATAAAGATGTTAATTTGGGAATATGGGCTGTTTGAGTTACTCCTATTCTTCTTAATTGGTGGGAATATTGAGTTGATTATATTTATTAAACATCTCCTTTATTGCAGGCCAGGGTTTGAGCCCAGAGATAAACTGAAGTATTAGAGATATACCAGTGTACAAAACAGATGTAATTCCTGGCCTCTAGAATGTATCTACATTTTTTAAAAAAGATTTTAAATAAGGCAACACTGAAGAGTTCTCCACTCCAATGATCAACCAGACAGTAACACTTAAAGTTTATTAGTATCTTTGACTTCTGCTTTTCTCTCCTTTCTTAACTTCCATATTTCTAAATTAGTATGCACAGAAGACTTAAACTGACTTTGCCTTCTGAAGCCATTGATATTACTTTAATGTAGAGATTTAACATCATATTTGTACAGCATAGTGAAACATCGGGGCTGCAGGGTATTAGAAATCCCATTTTGATCCTTCCAGTTCTTTATCTGAGCATGTATTGTAGGTGTTTTTTCCTTGGGAAATCAATTTTCTTTGAGAAAGACATCTTACTTTTTATATAAAGAACAGTCAGTCTTGGCATTGTACTAGTATTTTCTTGTCCATAATATCCTTTTTTATAGAAGGAAGGACTTGTGCATATTGATGTATCTCTTCCCCACTTTTTTCCCTAAACATAATCTGCTGTCCCTCCTCACCCAAAGATCTATGGTCACCAAGTGTAAAAGATAGTGTACTGGAAAGTACTTTTAATCTATGAAGTCCTGTAGGTTTGCTATTATTCACCTCAAATTAAACCTTGCTTAAGCCTGGACTGCTTTCCTCATGGTACGGTGAAAAAGAATCCACCTGCCAATACAGGAGACATAGGTCAATACCTGTCTCAGGAAGATCCGCTGGAGAAGGAAACGACAACACACTCCAATATTCTTGCCTAGGAAATTCATGAACTGAGAAGCCTGGTGGGCTAGAGTCCACGGGCCCACAAGAGTCAGACATGACTTAGCAACTAAAACAACAACAACAAAAGCCTAGACTAAGAGAGAAAGAATATGAAACGTGCTACATTTTTGTGAAATATTCATATATTACAGAGACAGAATGAGAAGGAGAAAGAGAACGTGAGGCCAATAGAAAGCAATCATTTAAGAGTTGTTATACCTATATGCAGGTCAGGAAGCAACAGTTAGAACTGGACATGGAACAACAGACTGGTTCCAAATAGGAAAAGGAGTACATCAAGACTGTATATTGTCACCCTGCTTATTTAACTTATATGCAGAGTACATCTTGAGAAACACTGGGCTGGAAGAAGCACAAGCTGGAATCAAGATTGCCGGGAGAAATATCAGTAACCTCAGATATGCAGATGACACCACCCTTAAGACAGAAAGTGAAGAGGAACTAAAAAGCCTCTTGATGAAAGTGAAAGTGGAGAGTGAAAAAGTTGGCTTAAAGCTCAACATTCAGAAAACAAAGATCATGGCATCTGGTCCCATCACTTCATGGGAAATAAATGGGGAAACAGTGTCAGACTTTATTTTTGGGGGCTCCAAAATCACTGCAGATGGTGACTACAGCCATGAAATTAAAAGATGCTTACTCCTTGGAAGGAAAGTTATGAGCAACCTAGAGAGCATATTAAAAAGCAGAGACATTACTTTGCCAACAAAGGTCCGTCTAGTCAAGGCTATGGTTTTTCCAGTGGTCATGTATGCATGTGAGAGTTGGACTGTGAAGAAAGCTGAGTGCCGAAGAATTGATGCTTTTGAACTGTGGTGTTGGAGAAGACTCTTGAGAGTCCCTTGGACTGCAAGGAGATCCAACCAGTCCATTCTAAAGGAGATCAGTCCTGAGTGTTCATTGGAAGGACTGATGCTAAAGCTGAAACTCCAGTACTTTGGCCACCTCCTGCGAAGAGTTGACTCACTGGAAAAGACTCTGATGCTGGGAGGGATTGAGGGCAGGAGGAGCAGGGGACTACAGAGGATGAGATGGCTGGATGGCATCACTGACTCAATGCACATGAGTTTGGGTGAACTCCAGGAGTTGGTGATGAACAGGGAGGCCTGGCGTGCTGCGATTCATGGGGTCGCAAAGAGTTGGACACGACTGAGCAACTGAACTGACTGACTGAACTGATGCCTTGGTGGTAAATTTTTAAAAGAGCTTTATTCTCTTCTTTACATTTTTGCATTTTCTAATTTTTTAACCAAAACAATATTTTGAAAAGGAATAAAATGAGCATCCAGACATTTCTGTCTCTCTTGTCTCTTCAGACTCAAGTGGTGGTACCTGTTCATGTAGATGGACACATGCTTTATGTTCTCTGAGGACAGGTAGCAATGTCCTCAAATGTCCTGACAAAACATGATGCACTGGAGGAGGGAATGGCAAACCACCCAAGTATACTTGCTGTGAGAGCATCATGAACGGTATAAAAGGACAAAAAGATATGACACCAAAAGATGAGTCTCCTGGGTCGAGAGCATTCCCTCGTATGCTACTGGGGAAGAGGAGAGGAGAACTACTAATAGCCCCATAAAGCATGAAGTGGCTGGACCAAAGCAGAAATGACACTCAGTTACGGATATGTCTGGTGATGAAAGTAAGATCCAATGCTGCAAAGAGCAGTACTGCATAGGAACCTGGAGTCTTAGGTCCATGAATCAAGGCAAATTGGACGTGGTCAAACAGTAGATGGTAAGAATAAACATTGACATCTTAGGAATCAGTGAACTAAAATGGACAGGAACGGGTGAATTTAATTCAGATGACCATGGGCGAGAATCCCATGGAAGAAGTGGAATAGCAACAAAAGAGTCTGAAATGCAGTGCTTGGGTGCAGCCTCAAAAATGACAGAATGTTCTCAGTTCATTTCCAAGGCAAGCCATTCAACATCACAATAATTCAAGTCTATGCCCCTACCACTGAAGCTGAAGAAGCTGAAATTGATCAGTTCTATGATGACCTAGAAAAGCTCCTAGAACTAACACCAAAAAATGATGTTCTATTCATCATTGGGGATTGGAAAGCAAAAATAGGAAGTCAAGAGATACTTGGAGTAACAGGCAAGCTTGGCCTTGGAGAACAAAATGAAGCAGGGCAAAGGCTAACTGAGTTCTTCCATGAGAATGCACTGGTCATAGCAAATATCCATTTTCAACAACACAGGAGATGATTTTACACACAGACATCACCAAATGGTCAATACTGAAATCAAATTGATTACATTCTTTGTAGCAAAGATGGAGAAGCTGCATACAGACAGCAAAAAACAAGACCTGGAACTGACTGTGGCTCAGACCATCAGCTTCTCATAGCAAAATTCAGGCTTAAATGAAAGAAAGTGGGGAAAACCACTAGGCTAGCCAGGTACAACTTAAATCAAATCCCCTATAAATATGCAGTGGGGGTAACAGATAGATTCAAGGGATTAGATCAGTTAAACAGTGTGCCTGAAGAACTATGGATGGAGGTCCATAATATTGTACAGGAGGCAATGAACAAAACCATCCCAAAGAAAAAGAAAAGAAAGAAGGCAAAGTGGTTATCTGAGGAGGCTTTAAAAATAGTGGAAGAAAAAGGAGAGCTAAACGCAAGGGAGAAAGGGAAAGTACATCCAACTAAATGCAGAGTTCGAAAGAACAGCAAGGAGGGACAAGAAGGCCTTCTTCAATGAACAGTGCATAGAACTAGAAGAAAACAACAGAACTGGAAAGGCTAGAGACCTCTTCAGGAAAATTGGAAATATCCAGGACACGTTTCTCCCAAAGATGGGTACAATAAAGCACAGAAATGGTAGAGACCTAGTAGACACTGACGAGATCGAGAAGAAATGGAAAGAACACACAGTAGAATTGTATAAAAAAGATCTTAATGAACCAGATTACTATGATGGTGTGGTCAGTCACCAAGAGCCGGATATTCTGGAGTGTGAAGTCAAGAGGGCCTTAGAAAGCACTGCTGTTAATAAAGCTGATGGATGGATGGAATTCCAGTAGAGCTATGCAAAACCCTAAAGGATGATGCCATCAAGGTGTTGCATTCAATACGTCAGCAAATCTGGAAGACCCAGTAGTGTCCACAGGACTGGAAAAGGTCAGTCTTCATCCCAATTTCCAAGAAAGGTAGTACTAAAGAGTGTGCTAACTACTGGACAGTTCCACTCATGCTAGTAACGTCATGCTTAAAATCTTGCTTGATAGGCTTCAGCATTATGTGAGCCAATGACTTCCAGATGTCCATGCTGGGTTTCGAAAAGGAAGAGGAACCAGAGATCAAATTGTCAACACTCCCTGGATCATGGAGAAAGCAAGGGAATTCCAGAAAAACACCCACTTCTGTTTCATCGATTATGCTAAAGCCTTTGATGGTGTGGATCATAACTAATTGTGGAAAGCTCTGAAAGAGGTAAGAATACCAGACCATCTTACCTGTCTCCTGAGAAACCTGTATGCAGGTCAAGAAGCAACAGTTAGAACCCTGTATGCAACAACTGATTGGTTCAAGACTGGGAAAACAGTACAACAGGGCTGTCTGCTGTCACCTTATTTGTTTAATCCATATGCCAGGCTGGATGAGTTACAAGCTGGAAACAAGATAGGTGGGAGAAACATCAACAACCTCAGATATGTGGATGATACCACTCTAATAGCAGAAAGCGAAGAGGAACTAAGGAGCCTCTTCATGAGGGTGAAGGAGGAGAGTGAAAGAACTGGTTTAAGACTAAATAAAAATCTTGGATCATGGCACCCGGCCCCATTACTTTATGGTAAATAGAAGGGGGAAAGGTGGAAGTAGTGACAGATTTCCTCTTTTTGCACTCTAAAATCACCGTGGATGGTGACTGCAGCCATGAAATCAGAAGAAAATTGCTTCTTGGCAGGGAAGCTATGATAAATCTAGACAGCGTGTTGAAAAGCAGAGACATTACTCTGCCGACAAAGGTCCATACAGTCAGGGTTATGGTCTTCCCAGTGGTCATGTACGGGTGTGAGAGCTGGATCGTAAAAAAGGCAGAGCGTCAACGAATTGATGACTTAGAACTGTGGTGCTGAAGACTTCTGAAATCTCCTTGGATAGCAAAGAGATCAAACCAGTCAATTTTAAGGGAAATCAACCCTGAATACTCATTGGAAGAACTGATGCTGAAGCTGAAGCTCCAGTATTTTGGTCATCTGATGCAAACAACTAACTCAGTGGAAAAGTCCCTGATGCTGAGAAAGATTGAGGGCAGAAGGAGAAGAGGGTGTCAGAAGACAGATGGCTGGATGACATCACCGATGCAATGATCATGAACTTGGGCAAACTTCAGAAGATGGTGAGGAACAGGAAGGCCTGGCATGCTACAGTCTATGGTGTCGCCAAGAGTCAGACACAACGGGGCAACTGAACAAGAAGCAATGTCCCTCCTGTAAGAAAAAATGCCACCGAAATATAATATTGTATACTTGTCTTTTTGTCAGTAGTTTAAAATGTAAATTTTTTAGGCAGTGTTCATTATATCACAAGTACCTTTTAGTGGATCTGATTTTCACATATTTTTAGTAATGTAAAACTATTGATTGGAAATTTATGTGAAATACGGCACTTACACGCTTCTAGTTATGAATTAGCTGTGACCCTGCCTGGAAGAAACTAAAATTCTGAGCACTGGTCTCTTTCACATGTGTAAAAAATCAGTAAGATTCTCTCAAGCTCCAAAAGTTAGTAATTCTAAGACTGTCCTCGTGTGTTAAATGTGTGGGTGTTTTTCAAGCTCTCTTTAACTTTTTTGTTTTTAATAAATGTACACCCATGGCTGATTCATGTCAAGGTATGGCAAAAACCACCACAATATTGTAAAGTGATTAACCTCCAATTAAAATAAATAAATTTTTTAAAAAAGAAAAGAAAAGGGAAAAAATATAATTTAAAATTTTTATTTATTTCTTTATTTTTGACTGCAAGTAGTCTTTCTCTAGTTGTGCCGAGCACTCTTATTTGTGGTGCGAGGATTTCTCTTCATGATAGCTTCTTTTGTTGCAGAGCATGGGCTCTTGAGCGATGGCTCAGTTGTTGTGGTACACAGCTTAGTCGCTTCCAGGCATGCGGGATCTTAGTTCCTGGACCAGAAATCACACCTGTGTCCCCTGCATTGGCAAGTGGATTCTTAACCACTGAACCACCAGGGAAGTCCCACTCCCTTCACTTTTAGTCATCTATTTCGGGGTATCCACATTTGAGGCCTCCAGACCAGGTTCCTTGGGGTGGGTATGAGTGAGAGGAGATACAGAAAAGAGGACATGAGATTGCATTCCTACTTATTGCACACTGGGAATTATACTAAATTATCAAAGTTAATCTATTTAACAAATAGCTGAGTTAGGAATGGAAAACCTATAAGTAAAGTCTGTGATCTTTCTATTATACCAGGTCACCTCTCAGGAAGAAATCATAACATCTAGGATTAGGGCAGGAAACTGCTTTCAAAGTAATTTTCTCTCCCTGCTGTTAGGCCCTCTGTCAGTTGTACAAACGCTTCTAGGAGAAAAGAGTGCTAGAGTTCAGAACTGGTGTCTTTAAGTACATAAAATATTTCTTTTTTTTGAGAACCATTTCCTTTGTATTTCACCCATGTCCTCTGCTGCTGCTGCTGCTAAGTTGCTTCAGTTGTGTCCGACTCTGTGTGACCCCATGGACAGCAGCCCCCCAGGCTCGTCTGTCCACGAGATTCTCTAGGCAAGAATACTGGAGTGGGTTGCCATTTCCTTCTCCACACCCAATCCTCAGAGGTTCAGTAAGCATGAACTTGACAAAACAAAGTTGTTAGTTTAGTATCAGCACAATATTTGCATTGTTCTGCGTGCTGTGAATTTAGATTTTGTTTTGATCTGTTTTGTGTGATGGTGGGCAACAGAAACTAACTCTGTCTACCATAAGGAAAAGGATATTTATTGCATACATATAGCTACTACGTATGTGGGTCTGTATGTATGTGTATGTGTGTCTTGGGGTTGTGGTATTAGGGTGGGAGTTTCATGGAGTCAACCAGAAGCTGGAGGGCCAGGCTTGAGAAAACCCAGGAATCATGGGGAGGCTAGAGTAATCAGACTCAGAAAGTGCAGAGACAGTCCTTAGTGGGAACAGTCAGTCTGGTCAGTATCAGGATAGCACTCCCATTGCTCGTAAGGAAATACCTCCAACAGTCCCATATCCTTGCATCACTTAAGAGTCAAAGTCCCAAACAATGCCCAGTTGATCAAACTCAGCAGAGAGTGAAGAGATTAGTCCTTTAGGTTATTTTTAGTGTGGGACAGACTGTACTTTCATGGTAAGCCCAATGAGGAACTCAAAAGGGAGGTCAAATGTCCAACTATGGGATTCTGAACAAATTTTTTAAAATGTGCATGATTCTCTGTAAATAGGTTCATAATCAAATCAAATATGGACTCATTCTGAAGAAATGATGCATTTGGTTTTGTTTTGTTTACATAGAAATTAGCAAAGCCTTTTCTTTCTTTATTTTGAAAATTATTTATTTATTTTTATTTTTGGCTGTACTGGGTCTTTTTTGCTGTGAGGGCTTTTCTCTAGTTGTGCCTAGGGTAGGGGGATACTCTTCCTCGTGGTGTCCAGATTTCTGATTGTAGTGGCTTCTCTTCTTATGAAGCATGGGTTTTAGGGTGAGTGGGTTTCAAAGTTACAGTACGTGGGCTCAGTAATTGTGGTTTCTGGGCTCTAGAGCACAGACAGGCTCAATAGTTATGGCACAGGGGCTTAGGTGCTCCATGGCATTTGGGATCTTCCAGGATCAGGGATCGAACCCCATGTCTCCTGCATTGATGGGTAGCTTCTTTATCACAGGGAAGTCCAAAGCCTTTTCTTACGTATTAGAAGTTCTCCTATTTTTCAGTGGTATCAATTCTTCATTTCTCTCTCATTTTTCTCTTGAATTAAAAACATTTTTATTTGTTCCTTACCAAAAAAAAAAAGACTTTAAAGAGAACTTCAGAGCTGGGTTTTATTCAGACCACAGTAAGTAAAAATCCCTAGGTTTATTTTGAAATTATCTGAACCAAGTAACACAATCTCAGATCTACATACAGGTAGATGTAATTAAGTAGGTGCAATTGTGGCTTTAGAATGACTAAACTTTATTTTGCTTAAGTGGAACAGTGACATCTAGTGCCTGAAACATTATGTCACTGGGTCAAAAGACGGATAAGAATAGACATGCCTTTAGGTTAATTGAAGATGAGTGAGAGATCACTTATTAGTTATATATGCAGAGATTCATCTTTTTCCATTTCCATGGATACCACATTAGTGACTGCAAGTCCTTCCTAGCTGTTCTTAATTCTGGGCTCACCACGTGCCAATATATTATTCCTGTGCTTAAGGTTCTTCAAGAAGTTCCTATATTGTGTTTCCCTCTTTTTCCTGCAAACATATTTCCTCTTATTTCCCCAAACACATGCTCATTTGGGGGTCAGATATGATTTCTTCATGTTCCGTGAACAAATGAGGTATTTTTCCTACTTCAACAATTTGATTTACATTCCCCGTGCCTGGAAGGTTCTTCTCACTGTCTTTTGTCAGTTTTACTTATCGTCCAAGTTTCCTTTTCTTGACGTGTCTTCCCTTTCTTTTATTTTCCTAAAGCACTATCTGAATCTCTATGATGCTGGGAAAGATTGAAGGTGGGAGGAGAAGGGGACAACAGAGGATGAGATGGTCGGATGGCATCACCGACTCAATGGACATGAATTTGAGTAAACTCCAGGCGTTGATGATGGACAGGGAGGCCTGGCATGCTGCAGTCCCAGGGGTCGCAGAGTTGGACACGACTGAGTGACTGAAATGAATTGATAGCATTTAGAGTCTGATATTTAGTTATAGTCTGTCTTGAATTAATTGCTATTGTTTCTTATAGACTAGTTTGGTCTCATCAAATAGATTGCAAATTCCTTGAGTTCAGGGAGTTTCTATACTTCTAAACACCTTTGGAGAAGGAAATGGCAACCCACTCCAGTATTCTTGCCTGGAGAATCCCAGAGACAGAGGAGCCTGGTGGGCTGCCGTCACACAGAATCGGACACGACTGAAGCAACTTAGCAGCAAATACCCTTTCAAATTATTTGAGCATATCAGTCAATGATCAGTAAAAAAACTTTGATAAGATTTTTGAAATTTTGATTTTTTATAAGTTTTGATAGTTTATTTTGGTAACTTTTGATAATTTATTTCTAATTTTTATTTTTGTGTTTTGACAGGTTTACTAAAATACTGACTTCTCCATTACAATGAACTAGTATTTCATGAGGTAAAAGAGTCATATGAACTCGATATTTATGCTGGATGCTTGGGGCTGGTGCACTGGGATGGCCCAGAGGGATGGTATGGGGAGGGAGGAGGGAGGAGGGTTCGGGATGGGGAACACATGTATACCTGTGGCGGATTCATTCTGATATTTGGCAAAACTAATACAATTATGTAAAGTTTAAAAATAAAATAAAATTAGAAAAAAAAAAGAAAATAAAAAAATAAATAAAATAAAATATAATTTAGAGAAAAAGATATTCTAATAAAATGCCTCGTATTTCATCTGATATGTGTATCTAATATTCATATAAAACATTAGATCATAAACTGATTGCCCATAAGAAATTATTGAAGATAATTACCACAATTCTATAGTTCTTAAATTTACTTGTGAGGACATGCAGACTTAGATCAATTGAATTATATATATACACACACACACACACACACACGCACACATATGTACTGAGAATATATTTAAGAAAAATATAATAAATAAAGCAGCTTATAAAACTATATACAATACAAAATGCTTTTCTGGTCATGGGATAATAATGAAATATTTTACCTATGTGTATAATTTACAGATTTAAAAATGACTGCATCTGATTACTTTTTTGATCTTTATAATTACATTGTAAAGTAAATCACTTATCCCCATTTTATACACTTATTTTTTAAATATGTATTTCTTAAAATCCTTTATATGCCTGGCACTCTGTTTGATGCTGGGGATACAAAAGTGGGTATTGATTGGCTCCCTAGTTTTGAGGGCTTTTTGCATTCGGTCTAGTGGATGAAACTGAAGCTGAAGATCTTTAATGATCAGTCAAGACTACACAATAATATGCAGAGATCCAGTAGTATAACAGAAATCTCCAGTCTCAAAGTTTAGAATTACTTCCTCATTATTTTGGTAAGTTGCCTTGAAATTGTTTTGGAAATGAGGTTACCTGATGACAGCAGTATAAATTTACAAAGAAAAACAACTGCAATTTATCAGAAAATTAGTTTGCTATTTAATTTGTTGAAAGAGAATAGACTCAGAAAGTCACTTAGTTTTTTTTATCATTCTTAAGTGAATGTATCAATGTTAATTGGGAAATGATCATTTCCCCCAGGAAGTAGAACTTGTAGTCTAGTCAATAGTCTTCTGGTGGTTGACTAGAGAGGTTTGTACTTTCTAGAGTAACTTTTATTCCTCTGCCCCCTTCTCCTCCTTCCCCCATATTACCATTCTTCCCAAGATTATCTGTCCTGAAACAACAAAAAACAAGCAGTTGTTTTGATGTATCTTCTATTGTTTTTCCCTGGAGGAGGGAATGGCAATCCATTCCAGTATTCTTGCCTGGCAAATCCCATGGACAGAGAAGCCTGGAGGGCTACAGCCCGTAGGGTCACAAAGAGTCAGACACAACTGAGGCGACTGAGCACACACTATTGTTTTTCCTTAATTATTTCCTTTCCTTTTTCTTTATTTATATTATACTGTTTCTGTTGCCTCATTCAGTGCTACTAAGTGTTTTATGCTCTGTGTACTTGGGCATCTGAAACATCAAGAAACAGAAAAATTTGCAAAAAGCTGAAGATCCAATACTTTGGCTACCTGATGTGAAGAGCCAACTCATTGGGAAAGACCATCAGGAAAGACCCTGATGCTGGGAAAGGTTGAAGGCAAAAGGAGAAGAGGGTGGCAGAGGATGAGATGGTTGGATAGCATCATTGACTCAATGGACATGCATTTGAACAAACTCTAGGAGATAAAGAAGGATGAGGAAGGCTGACATTCTGCATTCCATGGGGTTGCCAAGAGTTGGACGTGATTTAGTAACTAGAAAGGCGAAGATTCAGAAGGGCCCTAAATACTTTAATAATTGCAACAGTTTGAGATTCCTAAATTTTCTTTTGCTATTGAAGCCAAAATCTGCTACTTAAAGGAGATGTGATTTCATGGTTTAAAGGTCCAGTAACTTTAATGAAAAATAATGGATTGGCCATACAATCAAAGTTCTTTGTTATAATTAAAATGGGAAGATTTCTCTTGTAGATCACTCACTCCTACTAGATTAGAATTGTATGACATGAATTTTTGAAGGCACACAGCAAATTTAACTAGTAAGGATATGAAGAGAAGGCCTGGCTCAGCATAAAGACAGAATCTGTAAAGTTCAGGGTTATTTGGGGAGGTAAGAAGCACTTGAGATGAGCCAGGTTTCATAAAGGATGTCAGGTTTCTTTCAGCCAGCTGTGCGACTGAACCTTTTGGTTGGTTTGTTGATTGGTTCCCGTCTGAGAAGCTCTACAGCAACTATGTCAAAAGAAAAGATTGTGGGTTTTTGACAGGTGTCTTAACTTTCATGTGGAAATCAACATAAGTAACATCTCTGGATTAAGAGGGCAAATATTAATTATTTCACCAACTTTCAGTTTCCCCTTGTAGTCATTTTATCTTCTTGACTCTGTCCAAGAGACCCAGAGGAACTCTAATTATTTTTGGCTAAAGTTATAAATTATAACACTTGATATCTGTTCTTAAACTTTTCTAGACCTGTCTTCTCTATTATAAAGTATAAAATCCAGGCAATTGTTTTACTCTCTGTCTGTCCAGATTACCTGACTTTTATGTATATAGAGGACACCCAATAGGTGCAGATTAACTTAAGTGGAAAAACAAGTAGAATTTGCCTATTCCAAATCAAAGATATTGAGCTGAAGATCCCCATGAGGCATACACAAGGGTACACAGCGAACAGCCATGAAGCGTTAGTCATGGCTCAGAGCATCCCAAGGGAGGAGGGAGTTAGCTGCTTCAGATTTAAAGGTAATAAAAGGAGTTAGATGAGAGAATAGAGCTTTTATTCTCTCATCCTCAATTCTGTTTCTGATTAAGGTCACTTTTATCCAAATATCTTGGCAGAGGAATGAGGGTTACTTAGAATCTCATAAATTCATTTTTACCATAACACACATATATTAAGTGATAATAATGAAAATATTCCCTACTTGGTACCATGAAATCAACAAAATGAAAAACTGAGCTTAGGCATAGAACAGTTGCTACAGCTTATCTGTGGTATATTTATAGTGTGTGTGTGTATATACGTATTTAATAGAGAGTATGTCTGCATTTCTCTTTACCTCTATCAAGTCTAAAAGTTAGCTATAAACATTACAAGGGCAATGAAGACAAAGGAACTCTCACCAAAGGGTTGTTCCACCAAATAATTGTTCCACCAAGCGTTTGGTGGAAATCCTCTTTTTTCTGCAATGTATCACTGATATAGCATAAATATTTGGCACTATGTAATTCAAAATTACTTTAGATGGAGCAGTTGTGAAAAGGGAGGTGAATAAGATTGGTAAGGGAAGTCAGTGGGTAGATTCTATATATAAAAAAGTGATTAGGTACTCCAATGATAAGTGTTGTTTTAAATAATTGAACATTCATTTTAATTCCTACTATGTGCCAAGGAATTTATATATGCAGACACCAACCTGCTTTTTAAAATATGAATTTTCAAATGAAACTGCATTATGTGAGGAAGAAAGAGTTAGTATGAGCAGCATGTTGTGAACTTTGCATGTGTTTCTACATTCTAACCACCATCTCTGCTTTATTCTCCATTGTCACTTCTGTTACCCTGATCCCGTTCTTATGGATTCATTGCCACAGTCTCCTGTTGGGGGCCAGAGTGAGGTACTCCGCCCACGGCAAAGGTCATGAGGAAGGAGGCTCGACATACGCAAAGGCGGGATCGAGCCTCAGGAGTCCCCCTGGAAATCCTCGAGCGTCTACCCCCATAACCAGAGCCTGCCTACTTTACTACTTTGTGCTCTTACCTACACCTCTGACTTTACGGGGGGCTGTCCCCCACCACCTCTTTCGGAGAAGGAGTTAACCTAGAGCTCCAGTTAATAATAATTCCTGGGCGTGATAAGAGTGTTTTAACCTACAAACTCCTCTGAAGGTTCTCTAGCCTGCCTGACAGGCTCGTCCAGCCACATGTGATTGCTCACAGCCTCCCAACCGTGAGAGGCACAAGATGCTTTAAACCCTCTAAAAACAGGTTCTTTAGAGAAGTTAGAAAACTATTAGTATAAGTATAATGGGCTAATTAGAAATTGTGTTGGTGAAGGGTTTTTCATTTGTTGAGCCAATGTTTGTTGCTAAGTCTCCATATCCCCTGCCCTTATACACATTAATGAATATATAGAATTAACCTTTGATATTAATCACGTTAGACCTTAGGCTAAGTAAATTCTTTCCTTAACTAAAACCCACTACACCCTCACCCTGTAGGAATGTAACTTTATTTGGGTGGCGTCTGTTTTGAGAATAATCAGCCCTGGAGAAATAAGTGTCCTGACTGACTGACCGCTGTCACAAGGAGAGGGTCGTAAATTGTCAGCAGGCCCCCCTGGCCAGAAGATGATGTAACACCCCTAAGACCTCTGTATACATTTGTGTGAAGCACCTGACTTTAATAAAAGTCAGGACTGCTGTCCCCACGTGACTTTTGTATAACATCTCAGTGTATAAAAACAGACTCTGGAAAATAAAGAATGGGGATCAGTTTCTCGAAATACTGGTCTCCCCATGTCGCTCTCTCTCTCACTCTGGCTGAGTCTCCATCTGGAGCGCGGAACCCACCATGCTTACTAATTATGCCTGGGCTTCTAAGATCCGACCGGGGAGGCCTCAGTGTCTCCTCTCCTTCGGGAGAACGGAAGGACGCCTGCGGCCTACGTAAGTGGTGCAAACTTCTTGTCTTGAAGTTTTATTGGTCTCCCGCGTAAACCAAGCTACTCAGCCTCTTTTCTCCACTGAATTTTCCTACTGAGCTATCCTTATTCTATTACTCTTTATATCTTTAATTAATATCTAATTGAAGCTATTGTATCCTGATCCTCGCCTATGCCGTCTCTCCTTCGAATACCCTGGATCAGCCGGGGCTGGTCCCCGGCAGTCTCCTAATTGATTTCTTTCCCTTTAGTTCAGTCTTCTAATCCATGTACATACTGCTGCTAAACTTGGCTTTCTTAAGCATTGTTTTAGCCATTTCATTTCATGCCTCTGCTAACAACCCCTCAATTATCCCATTTTCTACTCTATTAAGGATAAAATCCTAAGTGCTGCAAAGATTTCTACATTCTGATCCCAAATCCTATTTTGCTTCTTCTACTGATATTTCTGAACATAGTGCCTCTGCTGTGTCTTAAAGTTGGCACATTGAATTTTTAAAAAATTAATTTCCAACATTGTAGAATAGTATTACACATAAACATTCAGATTTCCAGCCCTCATGTAAAATTAAATGATCAGACCAATGTCATTCAAGGTCCATACTGTTGATGAATCCTGTTCTCTTTGCCTTCAGCAGATGCACTTGCTTTCTCCTTTGATCTCTTCTTGTTCTTGTTTAGTTGCTAAGTCATGTCCAACTCTTTTGCGACCCCATGGTCTGTAGCCCACCAGGCTCTTCTGTCCATGGGATTTTCCAGGCAAGAGTACTGGAGTGGGCTACCATTTCCTTCTCCAAGGGATCTTCCCAAGCCAGGGATTGAACCTATGTCTCCTGCACAGGTTGGAGAGGCATGCAGGCAAATTGGTAAGCAGATTCTTTACCACTGAACCACCAAAGAAGCCTTTGGATCTCTTACTGGCAACTTATTAGTATCTCCCTTATGGTATTTATCATGGTCTATCTTTACTCACTTGCTTATTATCTTGCAATCTTGTTTAGAAATGGAGGGTGGGTTATATTTATCAGCGCTTACCTTATAGCACCATGAACACCAAGTTTTGCTTATAGGAAGTGTTTAAAGATACTGAATATTATTGTCTCTGGGGACTGGCAGACTTGGTTTGGAATAATGATTGTTGGATATTTAAATTCATTTATTGTCCCAAGTTCAGCAAAACTGCAGAACATCTGAATATTAGTGTCTCTCATTCCCTTTACAGTTTGGCTTTATAGGTTTTGGACTTCGGAATATGGTATATTTTTCTAGTCATTGTCCTAGTTCCTCTGAGCACCCAAAACAGTTCAATGTGTGCCACCCAGGTGATAGATTATCTATGGTATGATCATGGTCAAATATGGTAATTGAGTATTTTTATGCAGAAAAATAGGGGGAAATAGAGAAAGTTTAGGGAGAAGAACCTTTACTTATAGGAAGGAACTTCATGAGAAAAGTATTAATATGGGACACTTGAGGTTTGCCAGTTCTTAGTGCATTATTTGGCAAATAGTACCACAATCACCATTTAAATATATATACAATGATATGATAAAAGTTAGTAGCTCTAAGTTAGAAATAGATTTAGGATTTTGGGTAAAACACCAATTTGAAGACATTAAAATGAAATATTCACACAAGGATTTTGAAATGGATAAGAAGAGAAGCTATTGCTTTAAGAGGCACAATATAACAAGAAAATAGTACCCTGAATTTGCTATCTGCTCTTGAAACTTAAATCTATTTTATGGATTGGAATAAGAAGAGAGAAGACTATTTCCAACAATGTACAGGTATAGGCAAGAGAAAGAAATGGAAACAAGTCAGAAAATACTTCGACCTTACGAGATATGACCTTACAGGATAGTAAGATAAGGTATGTCTCTTAAATTAAGTTAATTAATGACATTAATTAATTTCACTCAGTCAATCCTTCCTTCTTTCCTTCCTTCCTCACTTTTCTGCTTCCTTCCTCAATCTCCCTACCTCCTTAAATTATTCCACAGTAAACTATGAGAGGAATCCCCAAAGAAAACCATGAAGCATATTAATTTAGCCTGCCATCTTGTACAAAATCTTCAGTTTGCAATTTGTGAAAGAGCAGCGGCTTTAATCCCCTGGCATGTCATAGTTCATATTTTTTGTCAAGTTCTTTAGTGTCACATAATGTTCTCTGTACTTTATATATATTAGCTGAAAATGCACCTCCCTAATTTGGAGATTGAATGAACGTGAACCTTGATTTATACTCTTAAAACAAGTCTGCAAAAATTGGGAGAAAGGAAATTCCCTGAAAAACAGCATTGGTTGTTACCATATGAAGATGGAAATTCTTATCCTCATAGGCAGCCAAAAATCAAGTATCCATCAAACATCCTTAATATCTAAGGATTTGGGAGTCATGGTTAAATACTGTTGACTAAAAAGATGCAAAATATGAGAACTGTGAGTTAAGTTTTATTTGGGGCAAAATGCAGACTGCAGCCTGGAGATAGCACCTCAGATAGCTCTGAGGAACTATAGCTCTGTTCCAAAGAGGTAGTGGAGGAACGTCAATATATAAGATTTTGGTGAAGGAGGAGTTCAATGCAATCAAATGTTTATTTTACAAAAGGTTTTCTGCTAGTTGAGAAGCTGATGTCACCATGAAGGGATTTAGTGCTTTTCTAGATATGAAGAGATGGGAGGACTGGGATCATGAAATCAGTTCCTGAAGACATCTAACTATTTAAAGACCTGTTCCACCAGTTTCCCTGGAGCACAGAGTGCCTCACTGTCCACCCTGAATTCCCCTTAGGGGGTGTTGAAGGTTGGCAGCTTGGCAGTGGTCAGTTTCTGCAGAGGTAGATGGCAAATGGCCATGTTGTTCAGTCCCAGAAAATGCTCTTGGCAAGTGCCAGGTTGTAGTTGATAGTATATTATAACAATCCATACAATGGAGTTACTTTGGAAACAATAGAGGTTTATTCAGTAACATGGAAAAGTAAGGTTTTCAGGGCACAGGCCAAAATACATTTGGAGGGAATAGGAACCTACTGAAGTAAATTATATCAACTATGTCAAAATGCTGGCAGAGGTCATCTTTGGGGGATGGAATTAGGAAGATTTTTATTTTATTTCCTTTTAAATCAGATGTAAAGAATCTGCCTGCAATACGGGAGACCTGAGTTCAATCCCTGGGTTGGGAAGATCCCCTGGAGGAGGGCATGGCAACCCACTTCAGTATCCTTGCCTGGAGAATCCCCATGAACAGAGGAGTCTGGTGGGCTACAGTCCATGGGGTTGCAGAGTCGGCACGACTGAGCGACTAAGCATAGCACAAACCTTTATTTGTATCTTTTCTGAAACAAGCATTATTTGCCAAAATAAAAATTTTTTAATAATTAAAATACCACATATGTCATTCACTCTTATTAAGCATCTTTGTCTCCACATGGTAAATAGCACTTGAATATTTTAAAGCGCGAAACATTGATTTTAGTCACAGCACACCTTCATTTGTGGTTATAAATACTTTAAAACTTTAATTACTGCTACAAATCTTGAGGTCTTATCACCACAGTATTCTCTATTTCTCTGCTTCTGAGCAGAATGTTGCCCAGATAAATTTGGGAATTTAAGCTGTAGAAAACCAAACCTTATTCATATCAGTGAGGACAGGGTTTGTTACGGCAAAAAAGGATCCTCTTGTGATTCTGTCAATGGTTAATAATTATCTCCATGTTAAAATAACAGTAATTAATCCATTGAAGAAAGGGAAGAAGTCTTAGGTAACTTTGTACATTCAACACAAGTCAAACATAGCATTGAAACATGTATATTGCTATATGTAAAATGGATGACCAGTGCAAGTTTGATGCGTGAAGCAGGGCACCCAAAGTCAGTGCTCTGGGACAACCCAGAGGGATAGGGTGGGGCGGGAATCAGGATGGGGGGACACATGTACACCTATGGTTGATTTATGTTGATGTATGGCAAAAACCATCCATCACAATATTGTAAAGTAATTAGCCTCCAATTAAAATAAATTGATTAATTTTTAAAAAATGTGTTGTCACAGAGCTCAGAAATACTTGTTGAATACTTGTTGGATTTTTAAAAGAAATATAAAATTATTATAGTTCTCAACTGTGGAAGAAACAGTGCTCATCCAACAGGCTGTGTGATACTCTGCATTTTTCAGACTCCCTTTCAGGTATGTTGGGACCTTGTGACTGGTTCTGACCAGTGAATAGAAGTGCGTTGTGTTGCATCTAAGTTGAAACAATTAAAAGCCAGGGAGTTGTTTGTTTGTTTTTTTAATCCAAAGAAAGACAACATGAACTTTAATTAAATATGTATAAACTTTAAAACAATCACAACCACTTAGAGAATTAGTACATTTATTGTCTGTCCCATTAATTACCTTAAACTCTCAGCATCCTCCCTTTGCACACTTAAACTTCTGAATAAGGACCCCATGGGTAGTTAATAACAGGCTCTGGTGCCCCAGCTTTCTCTGAGAATATGTTTCCAGGATCCCTCTCTCCGATGGATGTTCCTGGCATCCCTCTGAAATGTTGCAAGCATCTCCTCCTCTAGCAATATGTCCCCAGAATCTCTCTTTCTGACTTCATGTTAGCAGCATTGCTTTCTCTCTCTCTGATGAATGTTCCCAAAATCCCTCTCTCTTACACTATGATCCCAACATCCTTCTCTCAGACATCATGTTCCTCCCCCTCTCCCTGCTTTCTTATCTTGCAACAGCAACCTTGGAAATAGCTTATATGACATGGCAGAGTTTATAAGATGTAACTATGTCCCTGATGTTATAGAGCATCTCCAGCCCCTTCGCAACTTTAAAGTAAGAAATAAACCTTTATATAAAGACATTGATGCTGAAACTGAAGCTCCAATACTTTAGCTACCTGATGATAAGAGCCAACTTATTAGAAAGACCCTGATGCTGGGAAAGATTGAAGGCAAAAGGAGAAGGGGGCAGCAGAGGATGAGATGGTTAGATAGCACCACTGACTGACTTGGACATGAATCTGAGCAAACTCCAGGAGTTGGTGGAGGACAGAGGAGCCTGGCAGGCTATAGTCCACGGGGTCACAAAGAGTTGGACACGACTTAGCAACTGAACAACAAAGAGAGACACTAAGATTTTAACATTCATTATTACTATAGCTCAGCATGGGCTATCTTGGCTAATAAACTATTTTTAATCTAGAATAAGAAATACACATGTCAATAAAATTGTTACTGAAAAGGTGTAGATGTCAATATTTTGTAATGACCATGGCAGAGGAGATGAAGTGAGAGATATACCAAGGACAAATGGAGAAAATCAGAGAACTGGATAAGGAAGATCAAGGTCAACATTACAAAGTCTCAAAGCCCAATCCTCTATTTTCTATCCTGTGATGAGTTTTATTCAATAGCTAGCCCTCAAGAATCCTCAGGCCTTTAAGCATTTACTTATGTTAAGAAATTAAAATGTTTTTTGAATCTATTTATTTTTTAACTGAAGGGTAATTGCTTCACAGCATTTTGTTGTTTTCTGTCAAACATCAACATGAATCAGCTATCAGATCAGATCAGATCAGATCAGTCGCTCAGTCGAGTCCGACTCTTAGTGACCCCATGAATCGCAGCACGCCAGGCCTCCCTGTCCATCACCAACTCCCTGAGTTCACTCAGACTCACGTTCATCGAGTCAGTGATGCCATCCAGCCATCTCATCCTCTATTGTCCCCTTCTCCTCCTGCCCCCAATCCCTCCCAGCATCAGAGTCTTTTCCAATAAGTCAACTCTTCGCATGAGGTGGCCAAAGTACTGGAGTTTCAGCTTTAGCATCATTCCTTCCAAAGAAATCCCAGGGCTGATCTACTTCAGAATGGACTGGTTGGATCTCCTTGCAGTCCAAGGGACTCTCAAGAGTCTTCTCCAACACCACACTTCAAAAGCATCAATTCTTCGGCACTCAGCCTTCTTCACAGTCCAACTCTCACATCCATACATGACCACAGGAAAAACCATAGCCTGGACTAGACGAAACTTTGTTGGCAAAGTAATGTCTCTGCTTTTGAATATGCTATCTAGGTTGGTTATAACTTTCCTTCCAAGGAGTAAGCATCTTTTAATTTCACGGCTGCAGTCACCATCTGTAGTGATTTTGGAGCCCAGAAAAATAAAGTCTGACACTGTTTCCACTGTTTCCCCATCTATTTCCCATGAAGTGGTGGGACTGGATGCCATGATCTTCGTTTTCTGAATGTTGAGCTTTAAGCCAACTTTTTCACTCTCCACTTTCACTTTCATCAAGAGGCTTTTTAGTTCCTCTTCACTTTCTGCCATAAGGGGGGTGTCATCTGCATATCTGAGGTTGTGGATATTTCTCCCGGCGATCTTGATTCCAGCTTGTGATTCTTCCAGTCCAGCGTTTCTCCCAGTCCAGCGTTTCTCATGATGTACTCTGCATATAAGTTAAATAAACAGGGTGACAATATACAGCCTTGACGAACTCCTTTTCCTATTTGGAACCAGTCTGTTGTTCCATGTCCAGTTCTAACTGTTGCTTCCTGACCTGCATACAGGTTTCTCAAGAGGCAGATCAGGTATTCTGGTATTCCCATGTCTTTCAGAATTTTCCACAGTTTATTGTGATGCACACAGTCAAAGGCTTTGGCATAGTCAATAAAGCAGAAATAGGTATACATATGTCCCCTCCCTCTTGAACCTCCCTCCCGTCTGCCTCCACATCCCATCCCTCTAGGTTGATACAGAGCCCCGGTTTGAATTCCCTGAGACATACAGCAAATTCCCATTAGCTATCTATTTTACATATGGTAATATAAGTTTCCATGTTACTCTCTCTCACCCTCCCCTCTCCCCATGTCCCTAAGTCTGTTCTTTATGTCTGTTTCTCCATTGCTGCCTTGCAAATAAGTTCATCGGTACCATCTTTCTAGACTCCATATATATGCATTAGTATATGATATTTCTCTTTCTCTTTCTGATTTACAAAAAATTAAAATATTTTAAACTATATTAAATGGAAAATTAAATTGCCAAGCATCCTACTCAACAGGCTCTAAGTTCATCCACCTCACTGCAGCTGACTCAAATGTGTTCTTTTTTATGGCTGAGTAATATTCCATTGCATATATATATATATATATATATATATATATATATATACCACAGCTTCTTTATCCATTCATCTGGACATCTAGATTTTTTCCATGTCCTGCTAAGCTAAGTCACTTCAGTCGTGTCTGACTCTGTGCAACCCCATAGACGGCAGCCCACCAGGCTCCACCGTCCCTGGGATTCTCCAGGTTCCATGTCTTAGCTATTGTAAATAGCACTGCTATGAACATTGGTGTACATGTGTCTTTTTCAATTATGGTTTTCTCAGGGTGCATTCCCAGTAATGGAATTGTTGGGTCACGTGGTAGTTTTATTCCTAGTTTTTTAAGGCATTGCCTTACTGTTCTCCATAGTGGCTGTATCAGTTTCCATTTCCACCAACAGTGTGAGAGGGTTCCTTTTTCTCTACACCCTCTCCAGCATTTGTTTGTAGATTTTTTTAATGATGGCCAGTCTTGACTGGTGTGAGGTGATACCTCATTGTGGTTTTGATTTTCGTTTCTCTAGAAATAAGCGATGCTGAGCATCTTTTCAGGTGTTTATTGGCCATCTGTATGTCTTCTTTGGAAAAATGTCTGTTCAGGTCTTCTGCCCATTTTTTGATTGAGTTGTTTGTATGATATTGAGCTGTATGAGCTGCTTGTATATTTTGGAGAGTAACGTCTGTCAGTTGCTTAATTTACAATTATTTTCTCCCATTATGAATTGTATTTTCATCTTGTTTATAGTTTCCACAGAAAGAGTCAGCAAGAGTCTCTCTGGCCCACCTTCTAGGTTAATGTTTTATTCTATAATTTTTAAGATTTATTACTTTTCAGCTTTTAATCCTCCTGGAATTTATTTTTGCATATGTTGAAAGCTAGGACTTTAAGACTTTTTTTTTTATTGGTAGTTAATTTCACAACACCATATTCTGAATAATTTGTATTTTCACAATGATTCAAAACAATGCCTTTATCATACATACGTGAGTATATTCTTGACTTTCTCCTGTGTTTCACTGATATATTTTTCTATTTCTATACTAGTGCTACTTTGCTGTAATAACTGTATTTTAGTATGGTATAATAGGATAAATCTCTTTGTAATGTTCACTATTATAATTTATTTGCATCTTCTTGACATATTCCAAAAAGCCTAAGAGGGTTCTTCATTTAGATTCTTTCATGTTGCTTGTCTATTCCCAGACTTCATTAGTGCTTATTCACTGCTGCCATGAATAGGAGCTTTATTTTTTATACTTAGTTTAACTCGCTTTTACTGCTGCTAGAAGTATACCCACACACATGCTTATGTGTGTGTGTGTGTGTGCCTGTTTTTGACTGGTTAATTCTGAACATCTTAACTAAACTTTTTTTTTTACTGCTTTTTAAAATTCTTCAGTTGATTTTTGTAATTTCGGAATTTAAAAGTATGTGTATGGCAAGCAATAGCAGTTTTGTCCCATCCTTTATAAGACTTACATCGAATTCTTTTCCTGCCACATTGTTAAGAATTTCCAAAATAATACTGCATATTATGGCAATGCATGCTGTCTTTTTCTTGTACATGCTATCTGCCATTCTTAGAGAGAATGCCTTTAGTGCCATTATACTAATACTAAATACCATAATACCAATAAAACGTATTGTTTATTCTTATAAACAAATATTAATCATATTAAGGCAATTTCCTTCTATTCCTACTTTGTGTGTGTGTGTATGTGCTCTGACATGTTCAACTCTTTGTGACCCTGTGGACTGTAGCCCTCCAAGCTCCTCTGTCTATAGAATTTTCCAGGTAAGAATACTGGAGTGGGCTGCCATTTTCTACTCCAGGGATCTTCCTGACCTAGGGATAGAACCCACGTCCCTTTACTGCACTGGCAGGCAGCTTCTTTACCACTGTGCCACCTGGAAAGCCCTTTTCCTACTTTACTACAAGCTTAAGAAAAAAAAAAGAACAGATTTAAAATTTTATATCGCCATCCCAAAAATTAAGAGAAGGAAAGAAAATGCTTGATTAATGGATTGCCAAAGGAGATTTAAATTTTTTAAATCTCCTTTGCTATGCTTCTTTTACAGATTGTTTTACTACCCAGGCAAGAGTTGGCTACTCCTAGTTTACCGAATCACTGCATATAAATTCTCAGTAGGCTAGGTAACGGATAGCTTGCTTTTACCTAGACAAGAACAGAAGGTTTGCCTCACCAGAGTTTTTGGAACTGGCAGGTTTTCATTTGGGGCTCTGAAGATCCCCGCCTACTGACCTTTCTGTTGCAGAAACAGTATTTATTTCTTTTTTGTAACCAGTTGAATAGCCCTGTAACATTATCTTTCTTGTGGCTTATTTGGTGTAGGATTCAAGCATTAAGGACTTAAAGTGTCTTTGATCTGTCCTACTCTCATTAGCAAACAAAAACAAGCCCAGGTACTTTGGAGAAGATACATAGGTACATGCCTGCCTGTGACCAGGAATTAGAAGCAGCATTTCTAATACTTATTATCTTATAGTTAAAAATGAAACAAAAAATCTAAATGGCTCAAGTTCAGAAAAAAATGCTTTTTCACCTTACTTCCTAACTTTTTAAAGGCCTGTGTTAAATGGGTAGTAGCTGGGAACAGTTGTTTATTAAGGGCCATCTGTTAGTCATAAGAGCTACACAGTTTCAAATTTATTTTTTCCTACTTGAGGATATGTAGGAAACTCAAATTCATGCACATATAGCTTTAGTGAGCAGCCATCCATTTAAGAATTTAGCTCATTATATCATAAATGCAAAAATTACCGTTTAAACAATGTGCCCTTTTACTCACTAATTGTTTCATAGGTATTATTCATTCCAACTAGATTTCCATTTGTAAGCCTCAGCCATCAGGAGCACTTAGTAAAAGTAGATTACAGAGCACTGAAGTGTTGCTCAGTGACAACATTACAGGATTTCAAAGATCGACAAGGAATTAAAAGATCATTTCCATCCTTTCATATTAAGTGTGAGGGTGGAGGACTACAATGATTAATTGTTCTCTAAACACGAATCATGTTTCAATTGCCTTTTTCTCAATTATATGTTAGTGTCAATAACTGAAGAATGACAAGGATTGTTTAATTGACATAATGGATTATCATACCACCAGTGATTTACTGATGGACAATATTTTTATACACAT
The DNA here is from genome assembly GCF_003369695.1 of Bos indicus x Bos taurus. Classification (NCBI taxonomy): domain Eukaryota; kingdom Metazoa; phylum Chordata; class Mammalia; order Artiodactyla; family Bovidae; genus Bos; species Bos indicus x Bos taurus. The sequence continues at coordinate 100,462,284 of NC_040077.1, read as the reverse complement.
GTCATGTAGACTGTTAAAAATTGTGACTTATAGGTCAAATAGCAATCATTACTGAAGACTTCTCTCTTCAGGTAGAATTTTCTGTGACAGTGACCCAGGTAAGAATTGCTTCACTATTAACTGTACAACCTATTTTCTGTATAAACTTTAAAAAATATCTTGCCCCTTTCAATTTGAAGATTGAGTGTATAGAAAGATATATATTTAGTTCTAAGTTACAAAATGAATCAGGTTAGTTTTTTGAGCTATCGAGATTTACTTACAAAATTAAATGGATATTGTCTAGCGGTTTTTTTTAGAAATAAAATTTCAATCCATCAAAAATAGAATAGCATTGTCCCTTAATCTTAAAAAAAAATCTGCATTTAGAATACCAGATTCAGTTTTTTACTCTCTTGTTACTGCTACTTCTGAAATCTCAATGAACCTGATATGAAACACAGGTAAGGAAAAACAAAGGAAATCATATTTGGGGTCTGTAAATGCCAAGTTGGGAACAAATCAGTATTTTCTTATCATAATTAAATCTCAATTAGAAAGGATACATATAAATGAGAATTGAATCTTAAACAAACTTCTCAGGGAAACAAATAAAATAAAGATAAAATTTGTTAGACAAATATTATGAAAGCACAGAAATACAGACAGAAGTTGTCCATGATTAACAGATGAAAAATTCACAGAGTGAGTGGCTAGCAGGCTGTTATCACCAGTAGTTATTAATTGAATAGATAGAGCTGTACATAAGGTGGTTTCATTTTACAGGATCTTGCAACCCAGTTGGATAGAGAGAACATACATATAAAGAACACAAGAAATAATGATTTCTAAGCCAAGCAAATGATCCTGTAGTCTTTCTTTTCTAAACTGTATATTCTGCAATTTAAATAATATTATTTCATCTAACAGCAATATGAACTTGTCAATTGAATTTTTCAAAGAACTTTTTCCCTGAATATTGGTGGCCACCTGAGATAAATTTTTTTCATGTCTTTCAAATGTTTGCTTATTTTACACTATGTTGGAAGATATTAAATAATTTCAAAAAGGCAGCTCATCTTGGGAAAGAAAAAATCAGAACCCAAAATACACATACTAAATTGGTTGGATCACAAGGCAGGAAATGCAATATTTTGTACATCTGAATTCGTGGGTATTTAGCTGTGCTTAGTTTTTCTGAGCAGTTGTCCTGACGGATACTCAGAAAGCAACAGGACTGTTTGAGATAATTACATAGTGCACTCAACTCTAATTCATATACAGCCATCAGGTATTTATAGATTTCTATTTATGATGCTGTCGCTAAGGAGTTTCTTGCAGTTTTCAGGTTAAATTTCTATCTTTTGGAGATTATAACTTAGTTATAAAATTTTTTCTCCTTGACTGAAACTTGGTATACAAAATCTTGGTGAGAGTGAAAACATTATTAGAAATTTCCACAAATGTCATTTAAAAATAATTTTATAAAGTACTAAAATATATCTTTAGAACTTATTCAGATGTGTTCTACATATTATGTATTTTCTTGTTATTTGTTTGTATACAGATGTGTTCATTTACTTTTAAACATATCAGGTTTTTCATTGTACCATTCAGACTACATTGTAAAATAAATTTTAATATATGAACATTATCAGTTCATTTCATTTCAGTCGCTCAATCATGTCTGACTCTTTTCAACCCCATGGACTGCAGCAGCTAGGTCTCCCTGTCCATCACCAACCCCCAAAGTTTACTCAGACTCATGTCCATTGAGTCGGTGATGCCATCCAGCCATCTCATCCTCTGTTGTCCTCTTCTCCTCCTGCCTTCAATCTTTCCCAGCATCAGGGTCTTTTCAATGGGTCAGTTCTTCACATCAGGTGGTCAAGGTATTGGAGTTTCAGCTTTAGCATCAGTCCTTCCAATGAACACCCAGGACTGATCTCCTTTAGAACCGACTGGTTGGATTTCCTTGCAGTCCAAGGGACTCTCAAGAGTCTTCTCTAGCACCACAGTTCAAAAACATCAATTCTTTGGCACTCAGCTTTCTTTATAGCCCAACTTTCACATCAATATATGACTACTGGAAAAACCATAGCCTTGAGTAGACAGAACTTTGTTGGCAAAGTAATGTTTCTGCTTCTTAATATGCTGTCTAGGTTGGTCAAAACTTTTCTTCCAAGGAACAAGAGTCTTTTAATTTCATGGCTGCAATCACCATCTGTAGTGATTTTTGGAGTCCCCAAATATAAAGTCTGTCACTGTTTCCACTGTTTCCCCATCTATTTCCCATGAAGTGATGGGACCAGATGCCATGACCTTAGTTTTCTGAATGTTGAGCTTTAAGCCAACTTTTTCACTCTCCTCTTTCACTTTCATCAAGAGGCTCTTTAGTTCTTCTTCGCTTTCTGCCATAATGGTGGTGTCATTTGCATATCTGAGGTTATTGATATTTCTCCCAGCAATCTTGATTCCAAATTCTGCTTCATCCAGCCCAGTGTTTCTCATGATGTACTCTGCATTTAAGTTAATATATTATACTTAAGTACCAAATGATGACAGATAATATACAGTTTACTGCACAGCTGAGTGTAAGGGATTAATAGATTTTATATAACCAAATATGTTGTATAATATGTCATGTAAATTTATTTATGTTTTGTTACAGTTTAGTCAAAGCTTTTTTTTTTTTTTTTGCTATGCCATTTTTATTACTATGTTTGGAGGGAAAAAAAATGTATTTCAGCTTTTCAAATGAATCTAGCATTTTTGGCCTAGGTATTTTAGCTGGGATATTCTAAATAAGCAATTTGTAGGCCTATATTTATTTTAAATATAATAATTTTTTTTGAGCAAAGTTAAACTATATCTGAAGTATATACAATTTGGGCTTCCCTGGTGGCTCAGACAGTAAAGAATCTGCCTTCAGTGCAGAAGACCCAAGTTCGATCCCTCAGTTGGGAAGATGCCCTGGAAAAGGGAATGACTACCCACTTCAGGATTCTTGCCTGGAGAGTTCTTTGGACAGAGGAGCCTGGAAGCCCACAGTCCAAGGGGTTCCAAAGAGTTGGAGAAGACTGAGTAACTAGCTTTTAGTCTCAATTATAATTTACTATGTTATTTGCAGTTAATATGTTCCCTTTTGCATCATGAGATTTTATTCTTCTAGGAGCTGGATTTGTTTTAGGATTTGTATGAAAATAGGATTGGATTGGCTATTTCTACTTTTAAACAAGACCTAGCAAATCCAAGAAAGAATCCTGACTAATCCCAAAGAAAGGCAATGCCAAAGAATGCTCAAACTATCGCACAATTGCACTCATCTCACACGCTAGTTAAGTAATGCTCAAAATTCTCCAAGCCAGGCTTCAGCAATACGTGAACCATGAACTTCCTGATGTTCAAGCAGGTTTTAGAAAAGACAGAGGAACCAGAGATCAAATTGCCAACATCTGCTGGATCATCGAAAAAACAAGAGAGTTCCAGAAAAGCATCTATTTCTGCTTTATTGACTATGTCAAAGCCTTTGACTGTGTGGATCATAATAAACTGTGGAAAATTCTGAAAGAGATGGGAATACCAGAACACCTGACCTGCCTCTTAAGAAACCTGTATGCAGGTCAGGAAGCAACAGTTAGAACTGGACATGGAACAACAGACTGGTTCCAAATAAGAAAAGGAGTACATCAAGGCTGTATATTGTCACCCTGCTTATTTAACTTCTATGCAGAGTACATCATGAGAAACGCTGGGCTGGAAGAAGCACAAGCTGGAATCAAGATTGCCAGGAGAAATATCAATAACCTCAGATATGCAAATGATACCACCATTATGGCAGAAAGCGAAGAAGAACTAAAGAGCCTCTTGATGAAAGTGAAAGTGGAGAGTGAAAAGTTGGCTTAAAGCTCAACATTCAGAAAACTAAGGTCATGGCATCTGGTCCCATCACTTCATGGGAAATAGATGGGGAAACAGTGGAAACAGTGTCAGACTTTATTTTGGGGGGCTCCAAAATCACTACAGATGGTGATTGCAGCCATGAAACTGAAAAATGCTTACTCCTTGGAAGGAAAGTTATGACCAACCTAGATAGCATATTCAAAAGCAGAGACATTACTTTGCCAACAAAGGTCCGTCTAGTAAAGGCTATGATTTTTCCTGTGGTCATGTATGGATATGAGAGTTGGACTGTGAAGAAAGTTGAGCACCGAAAAATTGATGCTTTTGAACTGTGGTGTTAGAGAAGACTCTTGAGAGTCCCTTGGCCTGCGAGAAGATCCAACTAGTCCATTCTAAAGGAGATCAGTCCTGGGTGTTCATTGGAAGGACTGATGCCAAAGCTGAAACTCCAATACTTTGGCCACCTCATGTGAAGAGTTGACTCATTGGAAAAGACTCTGATGCTGGGAGGGATTGGGGTCAGGAGGAGAAGGGGACAACAGGGGATGAGATGGCTGGATGGCATCACCAACTCGATGGACATGAGTTTGAGTAAACTCAGGGAGTTGGTGATGGACAGGGAGGCCTGGCGTGCTGCGATTCATGGGGTCGCAAAGTGTTAGACACGACTGAGGGCCTGAACTGAACTGAACTGAATGAATGTAAATCAAATGGCTATAAAACAGATAAAAAAAACATTAGCTGCTCTACTATTTTTTTTAATTGAATGAGTAAGGTATTCTATGATTTAAGATTGGCAGGAGTTAATGGCTTTTATGAATAACAAATAGCCAGGATTCTGTATAATAATTCTGGGTGTAAACACTGATAAACAACATGAATGCAATTAACTTCACAGCTCATCTCATGAATCCGTACTGGCATCTGTTCTGCCCTCCTCACCAAGTTGTGTGCCAACCTCTACTCCCAAATTACTCATATAGACTAGGCCAATGATTACAATGCAATTAGACTGATGAGAATCAAGAGGATTGAAAACACATATATACTGAGTACTCCTAACTTGGTTTTAGCTATGCAAGAATACATAAACCTATTTTACATCAAATATAATTTTTCTCTTTTGCTTTCTGACTTTCTCAGCTAGTATTTTAAAAAGCAAACCAAAATGTACTTAATTTAAAAAGGGCATCTAATGTTAAAAACATATTTTCTTGCTGTGAAATTGAATTTGTTGAGTTTTTCATTCTTGGCTGATAGAATACGTATTTATAAAACCAGAGTCACACAAAAATGGCAAGACGGATATGGTCAATTATTTTACCTTCATACCTCAAAGCATTGACTACAATGTATTCCGTGAATAATCTAATTGGCAAAACAGATATATTTGAAGAAGCAATGGAGTACAAGTAATAAGAACTCCCTCTTTAGAGTTTTATATTCTTTTCCTTATAAATTATGTCACATTGTGTCATATCTTATCATATTTATCAACAAATCCCCAGAGGCAACTAGTGTTGAACAGACCACTTCCTACATTAAGTAGTCATTTGGTAAAAGGACAATAAGGATAACAAAATTGAGCTAATCCCTGATCATATAAAAGCTATCTATTTCTTCACAAGCCATGGAAAGACAGTTGGAAAGTGAAAATGAACTAATTTCATTGCACACTTATTTATGTGATATGTGTGTGGTGTCCTTAGTTGCTTAGTCACGTCTGACTCATTGTGACCCTATGGACTCTAGTCTGCCAGGCTCCTCTGTCCATGGGATATCCCAGGCAAGAATCCTGGAGTGGGTTGCCATTTCCTCCTCCAAGGGATCTTCCTGACCCAGGGATGGAATCTGAGTCGCCTGTATCTTCTGCATTGGCAGGTGGATTCTTTTACCACTGAGCCACCTGGGAAACCCCATTATGTGATATACTTTATTGTAAATGCTTTATGAATTTTAATTTTTGTTTATTTAATTTTCATGTATTTCTTTTATTGTCATCACAAGCCAGAGGTTAGCCAGCTGGTAGATGTTAGAGGTGGTATTTGAACCTACATAGCTGGTCACCAGATGCTCTACTCTTAATCCCTACACTCTGCTGCCTGTATGCAATATTAGCCTAAGAGGGAAAGAAATGACCGTTACAATTTTCAGCAGTGTTTACAGGTGTCTTAACCATTCTCTAGCATTAAGCATCACTTGTTTATGATGATTATTTGGGTGTGGGTTAGGGAAAATTATTAGAGTCTTTGACATTCTCAGTATTAATGTTTTCTTTCATTGGCATAGATCTTTCAATAAAGAAAATAACATCTTGAGACTTCCTAGAGGCCATTTCTGAATCCAGTTAAACAACCTATGTCACATCCTCCCAACTGAACCCTGTGACAAGATTTTGAAGTCCTTTCTTTCAGGTATTTGTGAAGGGATTTTATTTTGACAAAAAGAATCCCCAAGGATTATCACATTCTTTTTGTTGTTGTTGTTCAGTATTAATGGTTTTCTATGAAAGAAACTGCAAGGAGATCTGATCAGTCCATCCTAAAGGAAAATCAGTCCAAAATATTCATTGGAAGGACTGATGCTGGAGCTGAAACTTCAATACTTTGGCCACCTGATGCGAAGAACTGACTCACTGGAAAAGACCCTGATGCTGGGAAAGATTGAAGGCAGGAGGAGAAGGGGATGACAGAGGATGAGATGGCTGGATGGCATCTCTGACTCAATGCAGATGAGTTTGAGAAAGCTCCAGGAGATGGTGATGGACAGGGAAGCCTGGCGTGCTGCAGTCCATGGGGTCACAAAGAATTGGACACAACTGAGCGGCTGAACTGAACTGATGAAAGAAGCACAAATACAAACTTGGAGAAATAGTAGGAATATTTTCTACCTGATACAAAATAGAAGTGGTGCAATAGTGTGCTTTCCTGGTGGCTCAGTCTTAAAGTATCCTCCTGCCAGTGCAGGAGAAGCAGGTTTGAACCCTGGGTCAGGAAGATCCCCTGGAGAAGGAAATGGCAACCCACTCCAGTATTCTTGCCTGTGAATCCCATGAACAGAGGAGACTGGTGGCCTACAAATCATGGGGGTCACAAAGAGCTGGGGACACAACTGAGTGACTAAACAACACCAACAAAGGAAACCAATGCCACTTTCAGCGTTAATATGCTTTAGAATTTTTATTATATCAAGCATAGAATTGCTTCTTTTTCAGTTTCATCTTTGATTCTATATTTGACAGTCCATGGGGTCGCAAAGAGTCGGACACGACTGAACAACTTCACTTTTTCACTTTTTCTTTCTGTTGATAAACCAAGTAAGTCTTTTATGGGGCAGCTCATCAACTGCATAGAGTATGTATCCTCTATGTCTTTTACTTTACAGATACAACAGCTACAATTACGGAGATTATAAATAAATATATCTTTAAGTCTTTCAGTTAAATCATCCCCCCAAAACTGTAAGATCTGTACTTTCTTTTAACAACAATTAAGTTAAACAGTAATCTCATTAATAATCATGTTTTAGATACAGAAATAAACACTGCTAATAGGCTGGGGTTAAACAGTGAGTTTGTTAGAAGCGTGGGACCCAGCCTTACAATTAAGGTTGAGCACATGTGATTTGAAGGATGAAAAATCCTTCCTGCTTGATATTATCTGCTAAAATTCATATCAATTAAAGCTAAGGGCTAATTCCATGTAATATCTAGTTAATATTGAATTATTTAATTTAAGGGAAATATATCATCTCCTATTAAGTCATTAACAGCAACTGATTCATTATCAGAGTTTAGAGAAAAGCGAATAAAGGACAGGAAAGTTTTTGATGGAGAGAAGTTTCACACAGTAGATGATGCCTGAAGGAAACTTTAGGTGGAAAATTCTGCAGTTTATAGAGCCCCTTGTACAGCTGTAAGGGCATGAACTGGTAATGATAACTAAGATGATAAGCTTGTTGTTGATTTTTTTCTAGTAGAGGTACTGTGGCTTATCTTCAAGTGTGTGTGTGCATTTTATAAATGGAAATATAAGATTATTTCACCTAGAGTTGTCCTTATTACTCTGAAGGAGTGTTACTATTGAATTAACGACAATTTAAATTTAACTGTTATTTGTAACCCCTGAATCAAAGCAAACCTCTAAAGGTGATTTAAAAATTTTTTACTAAATTAATAAGACCAACTGTAACGTAATGTTACTCAGATACAAGTATACAATATTAGATATTTTGTATTAAGAATAGTGGGGCTTCCTAGCTAGTACTAGTGGTAAAGCACCTGTCTGCCAGTGTAGGAGACACAAGAGACACAGGTTCAACCCCTCGATCAGGAAGATTCCCTGGACTAGGAAATGGCAACCCACTCTAGTATTCTTGCCTGGAAAATTCCATGAACAGAGGAGCCTGATGGGCTACAGTTTATGGGGCCACAAAGAATTGGACAGGACTGAAAACACTGTGTACACATTCTAAATAGCAGTAAAAGCAGCAATTTGAACATGTATCTATGTATTTGTTTTCTATTGTAGCTAATTACCACAAATGTGGTGTTAATGCAAATGTATTATCTTTCAGTTCTGTAAGTCAGAAATCTGACATGTGTCTCTCTCAGCAAAAATCAAGCTTTGGTAGGGCTTCATTCCTTTCTAGAGGCCCTAAGATAGAACTTTTTTCTTGCCTTTTTCAGCTTCTAAAAGTTGACTACATTTTTTCATTCATTGTCCCCTTCCTCCATCTGTAAAGCCAAGAATGGCGGATTGAGTTATTTTCTTCATGACCCTTCTTCTACTTTTAAAGACTCAATAATTAGATTGAACTCACTCAGATAATTTAGGATAATCTCCCCATCTCAAGGTCAGTTGATTAGTAATCTGTATTATATCTGCAACCTTAATTCTCTTTTGCCATATAAAATAACATTTATAAATTCTAAGGTTTAGGGTATGGACATCTTTGGGGACCCAATATTCTGTTTACCGTCGTCTACTATATAGGATATGTGCATTCCTGAAAAAAACTCATGTTAAAAAATACACAAAGAATAATAGGGCAAGTGGAACTTCCCGACCCAGGGATCGACCCCAGGTCTCCTGCATTGTAGACAGACGCTTTACTGTCTGAACCACCAAGGAAGTCTCCAGGAATAAAATATGGGGTTGAAACGGGCAACTCAAAACCTATGCAATTTAGTGACCAGACTAATGAAAACAAAAACAATCCTATAAAATTTTGGTTTAAATGATATTGAGTTCCTAATAAATATACACCACTGTAAATACAGGATTTTATTTTAAAATTTAGGATGGGGAGGGATGTATCTTGATGGAAGCAGGTGTAAGGAATGGGTGAAGCTGCTGAGTTGTGAAGGCAGAGACAAATGTGGGAAAAACAAGGAAAACCACATAATAAGCACTTTCAGTCACTACAAAGAATGTAGCCCAACTGAACCAAGAAGAATGATAGCTCTAAAAGAACATGTCTGGAATACTTTACATCACCGCTGCTTTCTGTATTCAGCTATGTTGTCGTTTTGTGTTTGGTTATTGTTACTTGGTGTCATCTGCATATCTGAAGTTATTGATATTTCTCCCAGCAATCTTGACTCCAAATTGGGCTTCACCCAGCACGGCGTTTCACCTAATGTGCTCTGCCTGTAAGTTAAATAAGCAGGGTGATAATGTACAGCCTCCTTTCCCAATTTGGAAGCAGTCCGTTGTTCCATGTCTGGTTCTGTTGCTTCTTGACCTGCCTACAGGTTTCTCAGGAAGCAGGTACAGTAGTCTAGTATTCCTATCTCTAAAATTTTCCACAGTTTGTTGTGATCCACACAGTCAAAGGCTTTAGTGCTATGAAGGAAAAGGAGTAATGCTCTAAGAACATATTAAAAGAATACATGATCCAGTAGTGGGTATGGGATTGGATATTTGAGCTCATATTTAAATGATTATCACCAAGCAGTGGGCCATGAAGTGACTGACATTTCTGGTGCTCACAGCAATGGCAATGGCAACATATATTCTATATCTGTACTGAAGTTGAAACAACTTCATTGACCTTTTGATTTCATTTTCTCTAACCAACCATGGTTGATTACCAATCATGATATCAGTAGCAGACCATTTCTACTTGAAAAGTGGATGGCATCTAGGCATAATTCTAAAACTGGCCTAACAGTACAGTAAAACTCCTGCTATTGTTTTATTTAAAACTTGCTATTTCTCCCTTTTGTGAAGCTATTTTTGTATTGAATATATCATATGTCCACTAGGGGACAGTGCTGCCCTTTCTTAGACGAAAGTTGTTTTATCCTTGGCAAGACCAGATCTTCCATGTTAGATGTTGGGGGTGGGGAGGAAGAAGGAAAAGCTTTCCCTAGTTTGGAAATGAAAGAAAAAAATTAAGACCTTTGAGATAGAAAGGGATTGCATGTTATTTCAAAGGCGAACATTACAGAAAATTTTGTTAACAATTTATTTTTAATCACTCTTTATTGAAAGGGTACACGAAATACAAATTAAGAATACCTGATCTGAGTTACTCTTGATTATGCTGCACTATAAATTTAATTTAAAATATGTGTTGTTTTCAATCTATGTCACTAAAAATACCTCAAAGGTTATTTATTTATTTATTTTTGGTGAGGAAGACCTACAGATACTGTATTTACTGTTAACTACCATATAAAATGAATTTTTATAAGATGCTTAAATGCCCCATGGAGTTGCAAAGAGTTGAACACAATTTAGTGACTGAACAATAGCAGTAATTATTAATATAATATGTCATTCTTATATCAAAGAGCAGTAATATTTAAGAATTGTGAATTTCATCACATAAATTACCCTCATTAATTTAAAATGATATTGTAGAAAACATCCACAAATTCTGCTGTGTGAACAGTTAACAAATATAATACATAGCCTTTCTTGTAGTGGCTTTAATTAGCCTTAATTATTCTGCATGCATTTAAGAAAATCATCATTTAATTTGGTAAATTCTATAAGCACTCTTATTTTATTTTCCTGATGGGTTCTGCTCTATTTACCTGTGTTTTTGCTGGCCAGATTCATATGTGAAATATCAAAAATATTTCATGTGGTAAAAGGGTGAAAATGCATCCAGCTGGGCTTCTCAGATGGTGCTAGTGGGAAAGAACCTGCCTGCCAATGCAGGAGATTCGGGTTTGATCCCTGGTTTGGGAGGAGGGAATGGCAACCTACTTCAGTATTCTTACCTGAAGAATCTCAGGGACAGAGCCACAAAGAGTCAGACACGAATGAAGCAACTTAGCATGTACACATGCATGCACCCTAACTATATTTCTGATTTAATCTCACAATATTGACATATAATTTATTTATACTACACTTTTTTGCCTATATTATTTTTATGCCTTACTACGAATTGAGCATTTGCAAAGGAAAGATATGCATGATTTTTTTGTGGTGGATTTTAGAATTTGGGGGCATGAAAATTTAGAATAAAATTTTTAGGTCATAGGGATTTTCTGGTAAATAACACTTTTAAAAACAAAAATGCAGCTAATTTAAACCACTAGTTTCTTGATTGTATATTTTGGGGATGTCAATAGGTACATTAATCAATGAAGCTATTAATAGTACTCCCTTGTTTTTTTTTCCTCAGCTAACATTTAGGCTTTCCTTTTCTCGTGATGATTGCTAGAACTGTCTTTGAAGAAGGCAATTGTTATAGGTCTAATTCTATTACACTTCCATATGAGAAACTTCCAGTAAAATACATGCATAAATCTTTATGCATTAATAATGCTTAAAATAATTTGAAAATAGGGCTTATACAAGTGCTTAAAGGATTACAGGTCAGGAATAGCTACCATATGCTGGTTACAAAGTAGTTGTTGCAGCCGTTACACCTTGGCTGTGCTTTCCTTTTCACATGGAACTCCTGGTTATAGCCCAAGAGACATCAAAATATATAATTTAAAATTACCTTCTGTTGATCTGATCAATAAAGTGTATTTAAATATGTAACACTGACATACTGTGGAATGTCTGGCATTCCTCATGGCAAATTTCCTGCTTTTATAAAAATGTCTATACTGTGTATGGTGTATTGTGAACTAGGATGATGTCTACCTCTTGCTATTACACACACACACACACATATGTACCTCTAGAAATACTTTCGATTTTTCTAGGGCTTTGAAGGGCCATCAGCACTTTCTTTTCTTCTCTAAAATTAAAGCATGATCTTTCTAGTAAAAAGCTACATAAATATACAATAATGCAAAATATGGGCTTACCAGGTGGCACAGTGGTAAGGAATCCACCTGCCAATGCAGGAGTCTCAGGAGAGCCGAGTTTGATCCCTGGGTTGGGAAGAATCCCTTGAAGGAGGAAATAGCAACCCACTCCAGTATACTTGCCTGGAAAATCCCATGGACAGAGAAGCCTGGTGGGTTACAGCCCATGGAATCTCAAAGAGTTGAACACAGCTGAGCAACTAAGCACATGCTCAATGCAAAATACATAAAAGATGATTTTGTCCATCATGTTTAAGAAGCTCAGGGACGAAAAAGAAGACGGCTGAGACTGAGTTTCAATTCCATGTGTTAGAAGAGCTAGCTCTCCAGAAGCCTGAGGTTTGAGGGGAAAAAAATTAAGTAGTAGTTAGCTTTGACTCATAGACTCTTAAAACAACTCAAGAATAATTGGCAAAAAGAAAAATTAGCTGTCCTGAAGGTGTGTGAATTAAAATAAAATTATGAAGCTCACTTATAATACCTTTATAAATTCAGATATATCAGAAAATAGAAATGGTGACAAAGTTTTAATTTTCCTTTAAAGCTCAACATTCAGAAAATTAAGATCATGGCATCCAGTCCCATCACTTCACAGCAAATAGATGGGGAAACAGTGGAAACAATGACAAACTTTTTTTGGAGTGGGGGAGCTCCAAAATCACTGAAGGTGGTGATTGCAGCAATGAAATTAAAAGACGCTTACTCCTTGGAAGGAGAGTTATGACCAACCTAGACAGCATATTTGGAGGAGCCTGGAGGGCTGCAGTCCATGGGGTCCCTGAGAGTCGGACACGACTGAGCGACTTCACTTTCACTTTTCTTTCTTTTTTTTTTCGTATTTTATTTATTTTATTTTATTTTTAAACTTTACATAATACACTCACTTTTCAATTTCATGCATTGGAGAAGGAAATGGCAACCCACTCCAGTGTTCTTGCCTGGAGAATCCCAGGGACGGCAGAGCCTGTTGGGCTGCCGTCTATGGGGTCACACAGAGTCGGACACGGCTGAAGTGACTTAGCATAGCATAGCATAGACAGCATATTAGAAAGCAGAGACATTACTTTGCCAACAAATGTCCATCTAGTCAAGGTTATGGTCTTTCCATTGGTCATGTATGGATGTGAGAGTTGGACTGTGAAGAAAGCTGAGCACCAAAGAATTGATGCTTTTGAACTGTGGTATTGGAGAAGACTCTTGAGAGTCCCTTGGACTGCATGGAGATCCAACCAGTTCATCCTAAAGGAGATCAGTCCTGGGTGTTCATTGGAAGGACTGATTCTGGAGCTGAAACTCCAATACCTTGGGCACCTGATAGGAAGAACTGACTCATTTGAAAAGACCCTGATGCTGGGAAAGATTGAGGGCAGGAGATGAAGGGGATGATGGAGGATGAGATGGTTGGATGGCATCACCAACTCAATGGACATGAGTTTGGGTAAACTCCTGGACTTGGTGATGGACAGGGAGGCCTGGCATGCTGCAGTCCATGGGGTCACAAAGAGTCAGACACGACTGAGTGACTGAACTGAACTGAACTTGACCCTACAAGAGCTTCACAAATTGTCAGTCCCTTTAGGACAATCTGAGCTTCCATGGTGGCTCAGACAGTAAACTGTCTGCAATGCAGGAGGCCCTGGATTCCATTCTTGGGTCAGGAAGATCCCCTGGAGAAGGGAATGGTTATCCACTCTAGTATTCTTGCCTGCAAAATTCCATGAACAGGGAAACCTCGAGGGCTACAGTCTATGGGGTTGCAGAGTCAAACATGACGGAGTGACCAATACTTTTCACTTTCAGGAAAATCTGCTCTACATATACAAGAGTAATTTTTTTTTTTTTTTAGTTTTTATGATTACAACCATTTGTCACTGTTTCTGTAAATCTTGGAGTCACATATGCAATAATTTATAACATTTACTAAATGTCTTCTTCATACTAGACACTTTATTAAGGAATTTGTGATCAAGACCAAGGTACAGTAAAATAATTCCCCAAAAGCCAGACTCATCTAGTTTTGAGGTCATTTATTGTATCTTCTAGATACATGGTGTCTATGTATATTGCATATATTTTACTCACATTAACAACCATTAATACCTAAGTTATTTCATGGTATTATGTAGGTTTGTTATTTACTCTTGGGATTTTGAGAACAACACAGGGCATTTATTTCTGTACTGAAGCAGTATGCAGAGACTCTCATGTTATGCTGTACCTAATTCTAGGATAAATTCTGGCTTTGAGAAAATTCAGTGCAGACTTTGTAATGGTAGAACACTTGTTCTTTACAAGACAAGGAGTATGAAATGCTTTAACCATATTTTAAATGAAACTCATTTTTCTCTTAGTAGTTTCTCTTGTGTAGTTTTTTAAACTATATCCAAATAAAAGTCATTTTATCTTTATTCAGATTGGATGGCCTGCTAAAGTTTAACAGGTGTAATATATGTTACACTTGGGGTAATATATGTTACTCTGTGGAATGCCTTATTGATGCACGCTTAGTCACTCAATTGTGTTCCAGTCCATGGACGGTAGCCTGCCAAGTTCTTCTGTCCATAGGATTTCCCAGGCAAGAATACTGGAGTGGGTTGCCATTATTATTTAAATCTGATTGCCTTTATTTGATGCTAACTCTGTCCCCTATACCCTATCTTGCACTTTAACACACTTCCTGAGCTCTGTGCTTCCACATTTGTTTGAGCTTGATGACTTTTCACATCCGGTATTGCTATTTGATTGATCTTAAGGCATTTCACCGCAGATGGTGATTGCAGCCATGAAATTAAAAGATGCTTGCTCCTTGGAAGGAAAGTTATGACCAACCTAGATAGCATATTCAAAAGCAGAGACATTACTTTGCCAACAAAAGTCCGTCTAGTCAAGGCTATGGTTTTTTCAGTAGTCAGGTATGGATGTGAGAGTTGGACTGTGAAGAAAGCTGAGTGCTGAAGAATTGATGCTTTTGAACTGTGGTGTTGGAGAAGATTCTTGAGAGTCCCTTGGACTGCAAAGAGATCCAACCAGTCCATTCTAAAGGAGATCAGTCCTGGGTGTTCTTTGGAAGGAATGATGCTAAAGCTGAAACTCCAGTACTTTGGCTACCTCATGCGAAGAGTTGACTCATTGGAAAAGACCCTGTTGCTGGGAGGGATTGGGGTCAGGAGGAGAAGGGGACGACAGAGGATGAGATGGCTGGATGGCATCACTGACCTGATGGACATGAGTTTGGGTAAACTCCGTGAGTTTGTGATGGACAGGGAGGCCTGGCGTGCTGCAATTCATGAGGTTGCAAAGAGTCGGACACGACTTAGCGACTGTACTGAACTGAACTGAAGGCATTTCACTCTTTAAATCTCTATTTGTTCTTCCTTTCTTCACTATTCTCTGTTCTTCTTGATCATGGTCTTAGAGTTATTTTATTCCTCCTTTAATGTTTAATAAGCATTCCTTCTAGGTTTCTTAGGATTTTTAATTATGGTTCAGTTATCTTCATTCTTTTTAAAACTTTCAAACCTTTAATTAAGTGCTCAAAAATAGTTTAAATTCTATGATTAGCTAAACTCTCAGAAATGCACAGAATTCTTATAAATGCTCTTATGCATTATATAAAATGCACTGTAAGTTCGTATGTTTAACATTACATGTAGAAATTTTAAACTTAATTACAAGAAAGATAAGTAAATGCACAGTCAGAAACACAATTCATACACACTGTCACTATACTGCTGTCATTGTCAATATATATAAACTAAAGTTGTGGTTGTTTTCACATACTGATGTAACTAGAGTAATTTTTTTTCATTGTGAATTTCATATAACTTTTCTGTTGAAACTTCTCCTAACTGTACATTAAAGGAAATACTCTTAAGGTTTTTTGGTTTTGTTTTGTTTTGTTTTTTTTTACAGAAAAATGACGACTTTAGTTTCCTTGTTACTCGTACTTAAAACCTTGATGTTATCCTTGACCCTCTATTCCATTATCCTCTTCTTCAGTCACTGAATCCTACAGATTCTTCCTAGAAAAATGACATTGGCCTCCTTCAGCCCCTTTAAATTCCCACTGAAATTATCGTATGGTCATATTCAAATTGGAGAAGGCACTGGCAACCCACTCCAGTACTCTTGCCTGGAAAATCCGATGGATGGAGGAGCCTGGTGGGCTGCAGTTCATGGGGTCTCGAAGAGTTGGACGTGACTACACGACTTCACTTTCCCTTTTCACTTTCATGCATTGGAGAAGGAAATGGCAACCCACTCCAGCGTTCTTGCCTGGAGAATCCCAGGGATGCGGGAGCCTGGTGGGCTGCCGTCTATGGGGTTGCACAGAGTTGGACATCACTGAAGCGACTTAGTAGCAGCAGCATATTCAAATTCTTAGACAACACATTCCCCTCTCCTTTGTTGGACATTTGAAACACTCAATAGTCTGGCAGAGGCCACCTTTCTGGCATAAGCTCACGTGGACCTCCTATTTAAATAGTCTGCATCATTTTTCCAGTCCACATGTCAGCATCTTAACATATATTTCCATAGCTGCAGTCTTTCCTGCTTAGAATCTCTGCCCACTCTCTTTCTTTTCAAGTAAGTAATAGTTGCTCAGTAGTGTCTGACTCTTTGTGACCCCATGGACTGTAGCCTGCCATGCTCCTCTGTCCACAGAATTTCCCAGGCAGAAATACTGGAGTGGGTTGCTATTACCTTCTCCCTGGGATCTTCCTGACCCAGGGATCAAATGCAGGTTTCCTGAATTACAGGTGGATTCTTTTACCGTCTGAACCACCAAAGGCCTCTTCAAATAGTTGCCCAATAATGTGACTCACAAACATCTCATCATTGACCACCTTGCTGTTATTTATGTTTGTATATATAAGATCCAGGGCTTCCCTGGTAGCTCAGTCAGTAAAGAATCTGCCTGAAGTGCAGGAGACCCAGGTTCAATCCCTGGGTCAGAAAAATCCCCTGGAGAAGGAAATCGAAAATCACTCCAGTATACTTGCTTGGAAAATCCCATGGACAGAGGAGCCTGGTGAGCTGCAGTCCATGGGGTTGCAAAGAGTTAGGCATGACTGAGAGACTAACTTTCACTTTCATATATGATCTGTCTCTTACCAGCTGATAGGAATGAGTCCTATTTAGCCCATCTCTGTATCCCCTGGACATCTCTGTATCCCCAGGACTTCCCTGGTGGCTCAGACAGTAAAGCGTCTGTCTACAATGTGGGAGACCTGGGTTCGATCCCTGGGTTGGGAAGATCCCCTGGAGAAGCAAATGGCAATCCACTCCAGTACTGTTGCCTGGAAAATCCCCTGGACAGAGGAGCCTGGTAGGCTACAGTCCATGGGGTCCCGAAGAGTCGGACATGACTGAGCAACTTCACTTTCTTTCTGTATCCCCAATTTCTAGAAGTATCTTTTATTTAGTGAATATTTTGTTGATCACTTTAATTCTTTCATCCAAGCAGCCTAAATAATGATATTTATTATTATGTCATCATGTTTCAGTGAAAATGTTATTAAATTTTCATGACTATTGCTGTTATTATAGCAGTATTATTTCCCTCCATGGAACATTGCCATCACCTGGCCCTTTGAGTGTTAGGACAATAATAACACAAATTTAATTAAAAAATGTTATGTACTCCCTAACCAAGTAGATTCCCTTTTCATCAATAAGACAAAAGCTCTATTGAATGTGTTATTGCACTGATAAAGTAATTTCAAAATTAGATTACAATGCAAATGAGTTGGCTAGGTTGTATTTTTATTCTTGGTAGAAATCTGAGAGAAGCAATATGTGATTATGATGGATTTCTAGTTAAAATAGATTTCTAGCTAAATTTCTAGTTAAAATAGACTATTTCTGACTTAGAAAGGTATCGCCTAAAAATATAAGCTGACCATTGGTAAGCTTAGTGTTAACTTTAGTGCTTTTCTGTGTGGAGAAATACTAATCTATTCAATGTCAGGGATGAAGTAGAAAAAAAAAATAACCTTGAAATTTACATACTTTGCAAAGAGTGGCAGAAATGATTCTCATTGATATTAGAAAATTTATGTTTCATCTTGCATTAGATCTTTAATAAAGGGGTGCATAAACAAGGAAGAAGTCAAACAGATATGCTGACCCGAGTGCAGGCAAATGTGTTTCTCAAATTGTTTTTAGTTAAAAAAAAAAAGCAATGTGTTTGATTTTTATGACACATTATTTTTGCTATTTTCCTTCAAGGGTAAAATATATCTGTATGTTGAAAACTAACGACATTATACTTTTATAGACTGTCTACAATGACTGCTTTGTTAAGAAGAAGGAAAAGAAGAAGAAGGGAGTTGTTGTCAAGCCAAAGTAGTTTCATCAAAAAGTTATTTTCAGCAATCTACCAGGTCAGAGCATCCAAATAGCTTTTTGTCTTCCTTTCTGTTTCAGATGAAGTTGTTTATTGAAATTTTGTGAATTATTTAAAAATGAAAATTACAGCTATTTATTTTAAAGATTTGACATAAAATTTAAATTGCCAAGTTTATCAAGTATGTGGCACAAGGTAATAACTTCAACTATTTTTTAAGAATGCAAAATATTCTTTGCACTTGACATTATTCTTTAAGTCATAAACATAATGCTTATAAACATAAACATAATGATAATCTGTAACAAATAAAGCTTTTAAAATAAAATAAAATATGATTTGTCTAAAGGTACATGTGTAGATGAAAATATCTAATGGTTTGTATGTGCCAGATATTCGTTTCTGGCAATTACTTATAAATTGTTTTAAATTGGGTTAAATTACATAAAAAGACACATATGAGAAAACTGTTTCATAAATTACATGGAGTAGGTGTAAATAATGTGCCACATTCTAGACTTTAAGTATTTTTAAGATCATAGTATCATTTCTAAGAATACACCATACCAATTATCTTTTATATTTCTAAATTATTGAAATAGACATACATTTAAACATAAACTAGAATGAATTCAAATTTATAAAAAATTGAAATATATTTTCAAGCCAATTTTATTTACTAAATTGATATGAAGATGACAAACATCTTCCAAGTTATATGTCATATGGGTGTAATTATCAGTTAAAGTATAATTACATGAGAAAAAAAAGAAAACACACAAAATAGAACATACAAAGATTTAATGGTTGCTTAAATTTTCCTTGGCTGAAGTGTGCATTTGGGACTCAGCTTCTTAAGGACAAGCCCTTGAGTAGGTTTTAAACTTCAGGGTGGAATATACCACATTTAGTCTATAGCATATTTATTTGATTCAATTGAACCCATAGATAGCAGCAAGGTTTGTAATAGCTGTTGAATCATGTAAAACAGAAATATGGTGACCCATTTCTGCATGCAAAACAGCTAGATATACTAGGTCTACTGTTTCTGGGGCCATCTTAGCAAACATGATGAGCCGATTAACATTAATTCCACCTGATAATCCTGTGCATATATTCACAAAACTTGTTTGCATCTCCATGTAAAATATGGACTTTGGAGAGCAAAAACTGTTTTTTTAATATTATCCCTTGTTGCCTAGTAGAGAGAGCTTCACACATAGTAAGAATTAAATAAATAAATGTCTTTTAAATTGGCATTATATCAAATCTTCTGAATACAAATAGAAAACATTTTCTGGAACATGAGTTTCATATTTTTACCAAAGAATTATATGCACACATATATAGCTCTCTCTCTCTCTCTCTCTCTCTATATATATATATATATATATATACACACACACACACATATACATATATCCCCAATATATATATGTTATAAGTAGATATGAAAACATATTTGAGAGTTACAGTTATTCTTACAACTTTGGAGTTAACTATCGCTTGAAACATAGATTAAAATTAGTTAAGTACTTTATCCGTTTTCTGTGAAAATTGCCAGTATAATTCTTATTTATTTATGAGAAAGGAAAGAAGAGGAATTCAAGTAAAAAGAAATCTGCTTCACAGTACAACAGTAAGTCTTTTCAATTTTGCATTTTTCTATATTGAGTTCTTGACTTTCTACTTTTGCATTCCAGTCCCCTATAATGAAAAGGACATCTTTTTTGGATGTTAGTTCTAGAAGGTCTTGTAGGTCTTCATAGAACCATTCAACTTCAGCTTCTTCAGCATTACTGGTCGGGGCATAGACTTGGATTACTGTGATATTGAATGGATTGCCTTGGAAATGAATAGAGATTACTCTGTCATTTTTGAGATTGCATCCAAGTACTACATTTTGAACTCTTTTGTTGACTATGATGACTACTCCATTTCTTCTAAGGGATTCTTGCCCACAGTAGTAGATATAATGGCATCTGAGTTAGGTGCACCCATTCCAGTCCATTTTAGTTCACTGATTCCTAAAATGTCAATGTTCATTATTGCCGTCTCCTATTTTTTTTTTTTTTAATTTTTATTTTATTTTTAAACTTTACATAATTGTATTAGTTTTGCCAAACATCAAAATGAATCCACCACAGGTATACATGTGTTCCCCATCCTGAACCCTCCTCCCTCCTCCCTCCCCGTACCGTCCCTCTGTGTCGTCCCAGTGCACTAGCCCCAAGCATCCAGTATCGTGCATCGAACCTGGACTGGCAACTCGTTTCTTACATGATATTTTACATGTTACAATGTCATTCTCCCAAATCTTCCCACCCTCTCCCTCTCCCACAGAGTCCATAAGACTGTTCTATACATCAGTGTCTCTTTTGCTGTCTCGTACACAGGGTTATTGTTACCATCTTTCTAAATTCCATATATATGCGTTAGAATACTGTATTTATGTTTTGCCGTCTCCTATTTGACCACTTCCAAGTTGCCTTGATTCAGGCACAGAGTCAGACATGACTGAGAGACTGAACTGAACTGATACTGAGTTCTGCGAAGGGACCGACAAGATCTCATTTGAAACCTTTTGATATTTTGCAAGCATACAACAAATGCAGTAGATTTTGAAATTTATCTTGACCCTTGATGTTTGGTCTTAGATTTATTCTGTTAGATTCAGTTTTTATTACTTATCTAGAGAAAGATTAGGGAAATGTTTATCAAATATGCAAATGAATTTTAACTCATTGAATTAGAATGTATTTTTGAGGGGAGTATAAAATTCAACAAACTATCTTTATAAATCATCACAAAAAATTGCATAAAGCATAATAGAAATTAGTATGATTAAAGAAATTATGAAGGGAAAATGCTCTTTTACCTCCACAATCTCCCATCCTCTCCTAAATCAGGGTTGTCACTTGGCCTCAGTAGACCAATGAAGGTATTTTTAGAATCACCCCTTTTTTGACTCATAGTTTCCAGATGTATTCTATTATATATATATGTATATAATAAGATTTAATAAGAGGGGTTTTATTATAGGAATTGGCTTAAATGGGGTTTCCCAAGTGGCTCAAGTGGTAAAGAATCCTCCTGCCAATGCAGGAGCCATGGGAGATGAAGATTCTATCCTGGGTTGGGAAGATCCCCTGGAGGAGGAAATGGCAACCCATTCCAGTATTCTTGCCTGGAAAATTATATGGACAGAGGCTCCTGGTGGGTGACAGTCCATGAAGTCGCAAAGAGTTGGATACAGCCGAAGGGACTGAGCATGCATAGGATTATGGAGTTTGAGACATCCCATGGCCCATGGCCTGTTACCTGCAAGCTGGAGGACCTGGAAGACTGGTGATATAATTGAGTCCATTTCTGGACATCCAAGAAACAGGAGCACTGAGGTTTGAGGGTAGAAGAAGATAGATGTCTTACTCATGCAGAGAGAGTGAATTTGCCCTTCCTCTGCCTTTTTGCTCTGTTTGGGACCTCACGGACTGGATAATGCCTGCCTACATTGGTGAGTGTGATCTTTACTCAGTCTACTGATTCAAATGATCATTCCAGAGACACCCTCAAGCCACACCAAGAAATTATTAAGATGTTATGTACAGAAAAACCTGAATGAACTTTTTGGCCAATCCAATACATTTGACTTGCTGTCTGGGTATCATGCTCAGTCATGTCTAACTCTTTGTGACCCCATAGACTGTAGCCCACCAGTCTCTTCTGTCCATGGGATTTTTCAGGGAAGAATACTGGAGTGGGTTGCCATTTCCTCCTCCAGGGGATCTTCCTAACCCAGGGATCGAACTTGTGTCTTCTTCATTGGCAGGCAGATACTTTACCACTAAGTCACCTGGGAAGCTCCTGGGCATCACTTTTCTGTTGTTGTTCAGTCATTAAATCATGTCCAACTCTTTGCAACCCCATGAACTGCAGCATGCCAGGCTTATCTGTCCTTCACTATCTCCTGGAGTTTACCCAAACTCATGCCCATTGAGTTGGTGATGCCATCCAACCATCTCATCTTCTGTCACCCCCTTCTCCTGCATCCCTTAAAAAAAAAAAAAAGTGAAGTCACTCAGTCGTGTCCAACTCTTTTCGACCCATGGACTGTAGCCCACCAAGCTCCTCCATCCATGGGATTCTCCAGGCAAGAATACTGGAGCGGGTTGCCATTTCCTTCTCCTGCATCCCTTAGCTCAGTCAAATGGACAGATTAAATTAATCATTGCACAAGATATATTAGTTTTCTATTGTTATTGCAAATTTTGGTAGATACCAATCAAGGGCTTCCCTGGTGGCTCAGATAGTCAAGAATCTGCCTGCAATGCCAGAGACCTGAGTTCAGTCCCTGGGTCAGGAAGATCCCCTGGAGGAGGGCATGGCAACCCACTCCAGTATCCTGGCCTGGAGAATCCCCATGGGTAGAGGTGCCTGGCAGGCTACAGTCCACAGGATCACTAAGGGCTGGACATGACTGAACAACTTAGTGCACACACACACACATTGTTATTGCAGAGCAGGAAGATCCAGCCACCAATCTCAAGGAAGGAGAATGATGAAGATGTTAATAATGGCAACCACTCAAAGTAGGAGTCCACAGACCTTAGCCTACTCCATCAGCTATGGGTTTGGAGTTACCAAGAAGGGTAGAAGGGGTAGAATAATATTTTACCCATAGAGAGAAGAGATACAGCAGGATCAACCTCTTAAGTGTGTGCCCATGGCCAGAGGGGTCCCTCCTGATTGCCAACACAAGCTTATTGGAATTCAAGTGCCTTTTATATGTGGTAGGCTAAGACCTTTTAACCTAAGGATTAATGAGGACAGATATACTGGTGGTGCTGGCCAGGTGCCATGGAATTCACATATGCATGCTACATTGCTTCAGTAGCGTCCGACTCTTTACGACCTTATGGACTGTAGCCCACCAGGCTCCTGTGTCCATGGGATTCTCCATGCAGGAATACTGGAGTGGGTTGCCATGTCTTCCTCCAGGGGAGCGTCCCAATTCACGGATCAAACCCATGTCTCTTACATCTCCTGCATTGGCAGATGTGCTCTTTACCACTATGGCCACCTGGGAAGCCTGTAATACACACATGTAAGCAATACAAGGAAGTTCATTGTGTACCTAGAAACAATGTGAAATTTTCTTCTTATTAGAAAGAAACCTGGGGCTATCCAGCAGCTCAGCACTCACCTTCCATATCAAAGAACAGTCCAGACCCAGGGCACTGATGGTATAATCCTGGAGAGAAACAGTAGGTCCCATGACAGCTGCTTCCCTAACAGTTATCCTAAAAAATTATTGCAGACTTTGTGACTTAGAACAACACAAGTTTATTGTCTCACAGTTCCATGGCTCAGAAGTCCGGGCACAGCCTGTCTTAGTTGGTTCCTCTGTTGAAATCAAGGAGTCATCAGGGCTGGCCTCCCATTTGGAAATGCTGAGGATGATTCCAAGTTTATTTAGGTTATTGGAACAATTCAGTTCCTTGTTGTAAAGTACTGAGGTTCCTGTTTTTTTTTTTTTTTTTTTTAAGTGACTCCTTTCATTTTCAAGGAAACAACCTTATGTGGAATCCTTTGCTTTAAAATAGCTTTGCCACTCTTTCTGCTACCAACTAAAGAAAGATCTCTGCTTTTCAGGAGTAATTAGATTAGGCTCACGATTATAATCCAGGATAATATCCCTTTAAAGGTCATTTTATTAGTAACTTTAATTTTATCCTTTATATAACCTAACAGATTCATGAGAGTAACACAAGGGGGCGGCAGTCATGGAGATCAAAGTCTGTCCACCACACCAAGTCTAATTGGTCTTCTATAGACTTTTTCTCCCCAGGTGGCATTAATAATAAAGAACTCACAAATGAATTTTATTTCTAACCTGATAGACATTTAAAAAACACTCTCTTATTTCACATTCATCACTCTAACCATGAAGTTGGTTCTGTAGATTTTCTTCAGTTGCTTGAATTCTTCCCTTGATTTTGCATCACCCTTGGTTATGCAAATAACCAACTGATCTCTACATCACTACTGTCAGTCTCATAATCCAACTCCGTAATCTTTCTAAAATGTAAATGTTACTGTAATACTTCCTGCTTATAACTCTTCAAGTTCACCCTCAACTGACACAATCTAGTCCAGACTTTTTGTACAAGGCCCTCTATCACCTGGTGCCAGCCTACCTTTCTACCTTCTTGCTGTTCAGTGTACTTTATAGTTCACACATAACAAAACATCTTCTAAGACTCAAATATGCCAAGTATTTCACACATGGCTGTGATACATTCCAGTGACTTAAAATGCTCAAATGAGTCCACTGGAACTATTGTTGTCTGGGAAATCATATTTGTCTTTCAAGTCTCCTGGGAAGCTTTATCTTCTCTGTGAACCCATTTGGACACTCCTCAATCCCCTCAGCTTATTCTAGTTGGGTACATCTCTCCTTTGTGTTCCCATGGTAATATATGCATGGCTTGGGTGTTATAATTACTTACATACATTTTTTGAAATGTAAAGATTATTTATGTTTCTCCTCCTGAGTAGGCAGTGGGGCCCATGAAGGCAAGAGCTATCTTTACTTTATCATTATATTCCTTTATGCTTTCAGCTTCCCGGGTGGTGCAGCAGTAAAGAACTCACCCACGGGTGTAGAAAACACAAGTCTCAGGTTCGATCCCTGGGTCAGAAAGATCTCCTGCAGGGAGGAAATGGCAACCCACTCCAGTGTTCTTGCCTGGAATATCCCATGGACAGAGGAGCCTGGTGTGCTATAGTTCATGGGGCCACAATGAATCGAACATGACTGAGCACACATGCAGCACAGCAACAGCACAACAGTAACATTTTACAGAGGAGGAAAATAGAGTACCCAGAGTGAAGTAACTGATTACCCAAGGTTGCCTACTTGGTAAATGTCTAGAACTGGCCCTAAGCAGTCACACTCTCGTATCTGCTGTTAATATCTATGCTCTTTTCAGGAAAACTTGTGATTTGTGAGCTTCCTTAATTATAACGTGAGCACTTTGTAAATACTGACTGGGTATTTGTACCATCTTCACCTCCCTCCCCTCCCACCATATACACATACTAACTCACAGAACCTGTGGCCAACAGCTAATACTAAAAAAGACCTTGTTAAATGAATATAAACTTACTTTAAAAAGGACTTATTTTTCTTTTGATAGTCTCCTGTACTTCAATTTCCATTAAGCCAATCAATTTAGCATTTATTTTGTTTTTTAAGTCTCATTCAAATTATTCCTTAAACACGTACATTTTCTAAAGTTTAAAAAATATTTTAGCCAATTTTTCCTGGTACTTGTTTTCTCACCAACTTGCAATTAAAAAACAAAACAAAACTGTGTAAAGGTTCAAAACATGTTTCCTAACCTTTTATTTATTGTTTTACCAGTGATTCAAAAACCGAAACCTAAACCCGATATATGCTTATTCTTTACTCTGAAGGGAAGGAGGGCTAGCTTGAGCCACCTGCTCAGACCAATAAAATGTGTCAGTGGAGGTGTTTTTCCAAGAAGATTCAGGATAGGAAAAGGGTCCCAATGTGTAAATATTCATTATATCATTTTGAGGAGGAAACTAGTGGAAAATATTTATAGCTTTTCTTTCCCATGGTGGGGTGTGAGAATCCTAGTATGAAGGGGACCTTCCTGTAGCCAGAGGCCGTGACTCAGTGTTTGGACTGACTCTGCAACATTAGCTTCTAGTTAATGGGAACTGTCAGCTACAGTGCACCAAGCTGTCACTTTTATAGCCTACGTGTTAAAGCCAAAATGATGAAATTTAATTTCTCCTTGATATGCCACCATTCCCATCTCTGAAACTATCAGAAATTATGGAGGGATTCAGCATCCAAGGTAATGGTCTCAAGAAAAAAGAAAATGACCAGAGTCTTATTATTGCTGCTGGTGATTCTATTATCATTCTTCTACATCCTCTTTAGGAGCATCATGGGAGTACACCAGTGTTTAAATAGCTGGTTGTACAATACAGGTAGATTTCTTCTTTTAAATAAAAGAAGGAAGAAAGAAAAGGGGAAAGGTGAAATAATAAAATTTAGCAAGTTGATGGCTAGCAAAGTAAACACCCATTATTGAGTTTTTGAAAATACATCTTGGCTTTTGTCTGGAAAATAGAAAACATTTCAGTGGTCATTCCCAGAGGTTTTTCTCATAAATCTTGTATTTTAACAGGTACAGTACAATCTACTGGTAGTGCTAACCTTGTGTATTATGGGAACATATGCAAGGATGCTGTTCTTTTGTTTTTTAAATGTCTATCAGGTTAGAAATAAAATTCATTTGTTAGTTTAAATGTTTTTCATATTTTAGCTGGGGTAACCACTAATATATTACCCACTAAGAACAGTTAATATGACTTGTGCTTTAAATCATAAGTTTTTTAGATTTCAAATTGCTATAAGATGATCAACTTAATTGATTTAGATGAGGAGCTGTCAGTTTTTTATATGGTGGTTAAATAGGAAAGAATATAGATTTAAGTAGTCTTTATCATTGCCATCTTTTTAAAGTTTGTTTCAGATATTTGCTGAAAATAATATTTAGGGACATTTTAGAAATTAAGCTTATTAAATATTTTATACAAATGTTTATTATTTATATGTTTTCCTTTATAGTCTCTATGCTTTATATCTTTTTTGCTGAAGCAGAATATAAAAATTACAAATATTAATGTATTTATTCTGAACCTATCTGGATTTTAAGGATTGTGGAAACTGATGTACAGGAAATCATAAAGCTTTACAATGTTTTATTAGGATCAATAATAAATCAGATATAATGAAGATTTCAGATTTATTCCTTATCAATTACTATGAAATTAAGGTAAATTTCATATTAATAATTTGGTATGATAGAGTCAGACCAATTCATGAAAAAAATAGGTTCTAAAAAATACTTTTATTTTATGACCTTTTTTGGGAGAAGTTCATTTTCTAACATTAAATTTAAAATAGCTAATCTCTTGGTTATTCTTCTCTTGACTCACTTTTACTCTTGGAACGTCAACTAATTCTTTGTGTATTTTGTCCAGAATAGTATTTTACTTGCTTTGTGTATGTATGGATGGCAGTGTATTCGGTTGATTGGTTCATTGGTTAGTTTGGAGACATTTGATCTCTGATATGGTGGCTTCTTTTAGGATGTGTGGAGATTGTGGACATTTGTTTGTTGGTTTGAATTGGGATCATTTTGTTTTGTGATATGATATTGGGTGAGTTGTATGGTTGTTAGTTGGTTTGAGGATGTTTGCTCTGGGTTTGGGTAGCTTTAGAGCAGGTTTGAGAAGCAGTTTGACAAGATCACTTTTAATGGGACAAGAAAAACCTCTCTCTGTTCCAGCTTGGTATAACTTCAACAAGATATGAAATCTTATCTTGATAGCAATCCCTTGGACTGCAAGTAGATCCAACCAGTCCATTCTAAAGGAGATCAGTCCTGGGTGTTCTTTGGAAGGAATGATGCTAAAGCTGAAACTCCAGTACGTTGGCCACCTCATGCGAAGAGTTGACTCATTGGGAAAAACTCTGATGCTGGGAGGGATTGGGGGCAGGAGGAGAAGGGGACGACAGAGGATGAGATGGCTGGATGGCATCACCGACTCGGTGGACATGAGTTTGAGTGAACTCCCAGAGTTGGTGATGGACAGGGAGGCCTGGCATGCTGCGATTCATGGGGTCACAAAGAGTCGGACATGACTGAGCAACTGAACTGAACTGAAATATGTTATAGCTCTAAATGATAATAAATGCCTTAGATTTGTAAAGGAAGGTATAAAAGCTTACAGTGAGGTAAATGACAAGGTTTCAACAATTTGAATATTTGGTATCTTTTCACTGAATTGAGTGTTACTCGAAGATATCAAAGACTGCTTTCTTTGGGCACTTTTAGATGATTTGTAAAATTGCGAGATAGCCAAAATCAAGACAGAATTTATCATTCACATTGTGCAAAGCTTAAGGTCAAGCACTCATTTTTCTGTGTGTTTGTTTGCTGAGGGTACAGTCTTCCATCCTGTTCTGGTTCTCCAGACTCATCACTTCCCAATTCTTAAGAGCAAGAAGAGCTGTCAGCTATGTCTGCGTTGGTACTGTTTACAAAGCCTGAAGTGCAAAGAACCACAGGAAAGCCACATGGCTCTTTCTCCTTCAGTTCCTCTCTTACCTGTATTTTGGGACAGTTGCTCTAGTTTTGTTACTTAGAGACTTATCTGAGGGCATGAGAGTGGAAAATGGCTGAAAAATGCCATGAAATTGAACAATTAGAAGACAGAAGAACACAGGGCCCTGTGATATAGTAGAAAGAGCACTGATTCCATTGTTTAAAGACTTGAGTTCAAGTCATACTAGCTCTTTCACCCCTGACAAGTTACTGAAGCACACCTAACTTTGGTTGCTTCATTTCTGAAAAGGATGATAAACCATAGAGTGATTATGAAGTGTCCAAATTTATGTTTCAGAGGAGAAGTTTCCTAGCCTTATAATTCCTGGTGTCAACCATTGCCCATACAGCCCATAGTCTTCCCTATCTATAATGTATCTATCATTATACAGTAATATGTTTGTCTAATGTCTACTGCAGCCATGAAATTAAAAGACGCTTACTCCTTGGAAGGAAAGTTATGACCAACCTAGATAGCATATTCAAAAGCAGAGACAATACTTTGCCAACAAAGTTTCATCTAGTCAAGGCTATGGTTTTTCCTGTGGTCATGTATGGATGTGAGAGTTGGACTGTGAAGAAGGCTGAGCGCTGAAGAATTGATGCTTTTGAATTGTGGTGTTGGAGAAAACTCTTGAGAGTCCCTTGGACTGCAAGGAGATCCAGCCAGTCCATTCTGAAGGAGATCAGCCCTGGGATTTCTTTGGAAGGAATGATGCTAAAGCTGAAACTCCAGTACTTTGGCCACTTCATGCAAAGAGTTGACTCACTGGAAAAGACTCTGATGCTGAGAGGGATTGGGGGCAAGAGGAGAAGGGGACAACAGAGAATGAGATGGCTGGATGGCATCACTGACTCGATGGACGTGAGTCTCAGGTGAACTCTGGGAGTTGGTGATGGACAGGGAGGCCTGGCGTGCTGCAATTCATGGGGTTGCAAAGAGTCGGACACGACTGAGCGACTGATCTGATCTGATCTGAATGTCTACTATTGAAAATCAAGTTCAAAAACAGGTACACTCCCAGAGAGTTTAGATTCTAGTTGTATCAGGAGCCTGACTTCAATCCTAGACTGCTTTGATTAGGACATATCATCTTTGGAATGTAACTCACTATCCCTAAGCTGACGATAACTTCCTCAGTCACAAATAGAACACTACTACTACCAATTCAGCATCTCCCTTACTTTTCCCCATAAGACCATTAGCTTTTACACCCATTCTCAGAAAGCTCCCAAAGAATTACTGTCAAAGACGATCAGCTCATGACACAAATCTTTTGAGGTATCTACCTTAGTATAAGGGCTATCTCCTCTATTATTTATTAGGTTTTTTAATAATTGATAATTTGGCCATATGAGTCCTAAGTAATATTGCTTCAGTCACAGAGTGCACACACATATATATATTTATTAATATATATGATATATACTCATTCATTCTTAGATAAGAAACTCTTTTACCACGTTAGAAATATTTCCTACATTAATAAAATAACAAGGCACATAAACACACAAACACATTATCTTGTTCCCAAAATAGGGAACCCATTGTTGTATAAACAGAGTGACAATAGCTGCTATGAGGACAAGCTGACTTCACAGCCCACTTGTTGCTTCATGAGGCTCTGCCACTTGTTCTGACATCATCTCTTAAATCCTGAAAATAAATCTGATATCAACATTGTATCCATTGTCGATCCTCTCTAGTAACTGGGGAGTACAGGAAAACAAATCATACATCAAGGCCTTTTGCTCTGCTATTTGGAAGAGAACAGAAAAGGAACATCTAGACTCGTAATTTTAAGCACCCCCAGCTCTTTCGCAAAAGAGACAGCAGAATTTGTTTCTGTATTTCTTGTGTTTTGAAAATATTTATTGAGGATTTTTTGCATCCTAGTTTTTATTCCAAGAATGCTGAATCACGATCACTGTAATAGGCCAGAGCAAGCTGTCAGCCCCCACACAAGCTGTTATCAAGACACTCTTGAAAATATGTTCTATTTCTAAACAGTTGAGAAACAATTTTTTAAAATTATTTATCATAAAGCGCTTTCCAATTGAATTGCCCTATTCAATATAGTGCATACTTAATAACCGCCACTTTCGCTTCAAGAGAGACTACAAGGGAAGTGCCTGTTTAGTTAGCTAATCACTTAATTCTTTGTTGCCTAGCATAGGGTTCCATTGTACGTGAAAGACACAGAAGCAGCACTCCCATCCTGAATGATGTGTGCAGTGTTTTTATTTTTCTATTTTAAATTTTATTATTTATTTGTGGTATCAAAACGTTTTATTGAGGGGCTTTAGAGGAGGATCTATGAGCTTGGGAGAACAACGAAATCACACATCCTCGCCCAGCCTGTATATTCCAAGCTCCAGGGTGCCAAAAGTGTGCAGTTGTTTTTAAAAATCCTAGTGGCTATGAAGTGGTTTTTGCTTTTAGTTAAAAAAAAAAAGTGGAATGTGTTTTTTGCTTTTAGCCTGTTACATGCCTTAAACTCATACTATTTCCTGAAACTAAAGTATAGAAGTATTCCTGAAAAGAAGTATAGAGAAGATAAATGAGAATATAGAGAAGTATGCATTTAAAGGTTTTCTTTATTGCTATTCTTTTTAAATGTAAAAAAAAAAAGTAGCCACTATTGGTGGCTGTTTTACCTACAGGTGACATAGACAAATTGAATAGAACTCTTCAATTGTAAGCTGTATGATACCAAGCACAGTTTTGTCACTGTGCTTTCTCATTCTGCTCTTTAGTGGTGGCATTAGCAGTGTAGAATCAGCACTTAATAAGTGCTTGACTAATTCTGTGCTTTTAAGAGAGCTTCTGTAAGTAAAACTGAGTGTAGACTTCAGGAAAAAAAAAATTGACCAAGAATTTGACATGTTCTCAGGCCATTGCCTGATTATATGCCTAGTTTAATAGCTTTGGAGACTTGTTTTGAATAAGAAAACTGTGTTTGCCTAAAGTGCTACCTAATCCCCCTTTTAAAATTTTCATTAACTCCCACCTACTTTTATGTTAGTAATTCCTTCTCTTTCATTGATAATTTTGAAAAGCATGTGATGAAACACATTTATATTGAGTGATTATTGATTTAACAATTTCATTTCTACAGGTCATTTACATTTTAATAGATAAGAAATAAAGAAATGAGTAACACAAAGAATGTCTCAATAATGATAACACTTCCAGTGGAGCATTGTTCCAAAGTGGTACATTTTGAAGGGAGAAAAAGGCTTATTGGTGCAACTGGGAAGTCCTCCTTCCTTGGTCTAGGTTCTACCAAATTGTGCTGTCTGAACATAACCTGCAGAGCAATACCTTCCAAACATGACTAAGATGCCCTTCTTTTTCAGTTTTCTCTGGCTGTGCTGGATCTTGGTTGCTGCACTCTGCTTTCTCTAGTTATGGTGAGCAGGGGCTGCTTTCTAGTTGCAGCGCGTGGACTTCTTATTGTGGTGTCTTCTCTTATTATGGAGCAAAGATTCTAGACTCTGTGCCACGTGGGCTTAGCTGCCCCAGGGCACGTGGAACGTTCCCGGACCAGGTATTGAACCCCTGTCCCCTGCATTGGCAGGTGGATTCTCAACCACTGGACCACAAGGGAAGGCCCAAGATTGCCCTTCTTGCTTGATTTCTGAATGGAATGTCTTGGATAATTGCTGTTCTCTGCTTTCTGGACTGAGTCCCATGAACCTGTGCCTTGGTCTACTGATCTGTGTCCAGCTGCTCCTTAGACCATTCCCTACTTGGTCAGTTCTCACACTTCATTCCAGGAATGATTGTTCTCCCAGGTCCACTGGCTATCCTACTTAGCATCTTATATTGTAGCGTCATTCAGGCTTGTTTGGATGTTGAAAGTCTACATTCATTTTTCAAAATAAGATATTTGTTTTTTTTTGAAAAAAGGTTTCCTGGAGAAGGAAATGGCAACCTACTCTAGCATTCATGACTGGAAAATCCCACGGACAAAGGAGCCTGGTGGGCTTCAGTCCATAAGATCACGAACAGTCTGACGTGACTTAGTGACTAAACAACAACTACAACAGCAATTACCTATATTAGAATCAAATGATAACCTTGACATACCTGGTAGGCTGTAGGAGCATTTTAAATAACTTTTCTAGAAGTTATTCCTTTCTAATGTTCGTTTCATTGAAATACCATGAGGAAAGTAGTAATTAATCTGCCCTGAGAATAGAGTTGAAAGAAAAAGGAGAAAGAGAGTAGCAGAGGCCACTTAAAGCCTCATCAGGAAGGAAGGAAGCAGCAAAAACTCCCAAGAACATCCCAGGATAACTAAATGTGAACAGAATCAACATTCTTTAACATATCCTTTAACATACCTCCAAAATCTGTATCCATAGGGAGCAGTAAGGGGAACAAGAGTGGTGTTAACGATATTGTTGTTAACTGTACTTCACAAAACCCTCGCAAATTTAAGTTGCTATCAGTCTAACTTGCTCTGATTTTATATCAAACGGGGTAAAACAAAAATAGAAAATCCAAGTAGTACTCAGGTTTGTCTTACTTAACGAAGTTGCATGTGAAACACATTCTGATAAAATCAATGCTGGTTCAATTACCTCTTAAATTTCACAGTCTCTGCCTCACATTAGATGCATTTTGGACATTTCCACCTCTCCTCCCAGGCTATTCTAGTTCCTTCCCTTTCACCTTCTTTTTCCTGAAAAAGACAGAATCCTCCTTACTTCTTAAGGTTCTTGCTTTGATGCGGCTGATGTGCTTTGATCAAGTTCCATCTCTCCTCACACTGTACTTCTCATCATAGTTCGCCCACTTGAGAATACACGTCATTAATCATATAGATGACATAGACAAGGAACAGTTCAGGGCTACATATAATCAGAACCAGGGGAAAAATTATAAAGCATTTCTTACTGTTGCTCTTAGTAAGCTGTGTTTTGTATACAAAGACTGCATCTTTGAACAGAAAATGTTTATTGAGTATTTTCTGTATGCCAGGACCTAGTTTACAAATTTGAATGTACTATTTCATTTAAAATTCATTGTAATTTTAGGAGGCAGATATTAGTATCCCCTAACTGTATATGGGAAAACTGAAGCCCAAGTTGTGAGAATAACTTACCCTGGATCACACAGCTTGTAAGTGCCAGAGCCAACATTTGAATGAAGGAAGTCTGGGTACAGAACTTGCTTTTTGCTACCTCATTATTAAGTACTTACTTTGGACCAAGAATTGTGCAGGAAACTTTTTATTTATCACATTTAAGCCTCATAAATCCCTGAGAGGTAGATATCATTGAGTTCAGAGGATTTATTTGGCTTGCCAGTAAATAAAAGTTCTGGGATAAAAACCTTTTAGGTCCTGGACTCTTTATTATGCCACCATAATACCAATGTGATTCCAGATGTCACTCATGGATTATGTACAAGTATTAGGGGTTGTATTTAATTCATGGATCATCAGACCAGTTTGTAAAAAATATGAGCATTGAGCACATATTATCAGCTATTGTTTTACAGCTTTTGACTTTGTGGAATATTTTTCATATAACTGGTGTCTAGTTCATTGTAGGGAAGTTTTCTAGTATATCAAGGTTACAGGTACTGGAGTCAACATGAGTATACACAGTGGACAGTTAATAAGTATCCTGAATTGACATTATTAAGGGACACTGGAGAGATTGCCAGTATTTAGTAGTCATCAGAGTCAAATCTCATGACTTAGACTTGATCCAAGGTTGCTCTGGAAACAAAGACATTTGATTTGTTTTTTGTAGTAAATTCCTTTGCTTAGGCTAAATATGTCTGAAGCATTTAGTACTGTTCACCTGAATTGCCCATGACACTTTAATCATGGAAACAATTATCTGGCCACTGGATGCCACTGTTGCTCAACCAGACATCACAAAATGGGAATTCCTGTGGCAATATAATATTAGCCAGTTAAAGATCATTGCTGGCATTATTGATGGTGGATTTATGCTTTTAAACTATTTTACTTGATGAATGTAATCTGTCCCTTTTTAAAAGTCCACTTGCTGGGGGCAAGTAAAGTTGAGAAAATATGTAAATAAATGGTTACTAATGAATTTTTGGTATCTGTTGCTTTCAACTACTCTGCTATAAAAATACTTCTTTTTGTTCTTTTCCTGCTCAGTGTACTGTAGCCGACAGTCTCCATTAGTTATCAGCTAATGTTGCAGAGTTAAGACTAAACAAGGTGTCATGGCCTTAAGCGATTAGAAGGGCCTCTTCATCCTCACAAAGACCCTGGGGTGGAAATAGTTTGCATGAACAGACACTGGAAATTTATTCAGACTCACCAAGCACTGCATTGCAGATTGAGGGAGTTACACAGCTTCTCCATTTAT
Organism: Bos indicus x Bos taurus; assembly: GCF_003369695.1. NCBI lineage: Eukaryota > Metazoa > Chordata > Mammalia > Artiodactyla > Bovidae > Bos > Bos indicus x Bos taurus. The sequence continues at coordinate 100,427,198 of NC_040077.1, read as the reverse complement.
ACTAGGAACAAATAAATTAAAAATCATTGTATTGTGTATCTTTAAAAAGCAACATAAAAATTGTGTGTGTTTGAAAAGATCAGACAAGGTTTGGAAGTAAAAAGCTGAAGTAATAAATAAACATGAGGTCAGTTTAGGAACAACCATAATTGCTTTGTATGACAAGATTTGCATAGCAAACACTTCTGATTAATGTACAGTGAAGGCCACACGAGTGGGAACCAGCCTTGGTATCTTTTTGGGATCTGTGCCTTCCAATCTTGAAAGTGTAGTTTTAGCCAGTACAATTAGTCATTGTTTACTAAAAGGCTGATAGAGCCACAGTTCCTATTTAAATATTTGAAATAATTATTTTTATCTTCCAGCTATGGTGATTTTATTTCTGTGGTTAAAAAAAAAGTGCCAATTTTACATTAATAGTGAATTTCCATTCGCTTCAAACATATTTAGAAAACAGGCAAGAGTTTCATCAGGATGACCCTTTTCCAGTCATAAATTTGAAAATATAATTGCGTATATGCATCAAATATTTCAATTACATAAAACCATATATTATTTTCTAGAATACCTTTGTGTCTTCTTATTGTCTGCCTTTTTAATTAACACTCTGCTATCACTGATTATTTGCTGTCCTTACCTAGGGTCAAATGCAGTGCTCAATACAGTGAAACCTCATTTTTATTTTTTCCCTTTTTCATTATAAATAAAATTATCATTATATTCTTTCAAAAACACAATCTCTAGAGAAAGGAAAATGTGGGAAAGTATAAGGGAGGAGATCATACTTCTAGAAATATTTAGTTTGGTGTCTTTAAACATCAGTGTCCTACTGAAATGGGAAAAAGTAATAGAATATAAATTATACCAGATAGTAGAAAGGAAATTTTTTCATTTATTGCAAAAATTTGGGTGAAATAATGGATATATGTGTATACATATATGTAAATATATGTAAGTGACTAACATGTATTTATTTCACAGCAAATACTAGAAAATAAGGTTATATATACTTAAATGTAATCATGTTAAGACAAAATGAAAATTAATTTTCGATTTTGTGGTAAATACTACCACTGATTCATGCTGTTTAAGTAATATTTTGTGAGGATTATGATTCAAAGAACATGATGACAGCATGCAGAACAGTATTCTGAAGAGAAATATTAGCGAGGCAGACAACATCTACAATAAGCTTTGTATCTTTAGTATAATGCATAACATCTCCAGAGAGTTGTGTGTGAGTGTGCTCAGTCGCTCAGTCATGTCCGACTCTTTGTGACCCCATGAACTGTAGCCTACCAGGTTCCTCTGTCCTTGGGATTCTTCAGGCAAGAATAATGGAGTGAGTTGCCATGCCCTCCTCCAGGGGATCTTCCCAACCCAGGAATCCAACCCAGGGCTCCCGCAATGCAGGTAGGTTCTTTTTTGTCTGAGCCCCAGGGAAGCCCAACCTAGTGGGTTGTGGAGTTCCTAAATGGAGTGATAAGTAGATGCACTAAGACAACTAGTAATTCCATTTGTCTCAAAATATTCATTTAACAAAGTCAAATTAAGTTGCAAGAAACAGACCTCTCCTACCCTTTCACTCTAATAGATGACAATAAATTATCACAATTGTTTTATTTTCTTCCAGTATTTGATTAGACAAAGAACATTTTTCTCTCTCTATCAATGTTTACCCTATAGCTACATAAAAAGAATGTGGAGTCAGTATGCATGTAGTAGCTATTACCTTATATCATAATACAAGTTAATTTAAGTTTATTGAAAATATACATAAAATACACACATTCTCAATAATAAAACATTATACAGTATAAGCAAATATATATATATATATATTTGTTATATATAACATACAACATATATATATAACATATAACATATATATATATATATATATATGTCAGTTGCTCAATCATGTCTGACTCTTTGGGACCCCATTCTTAGCTCACCAGACTCCTCTGTCCACGGTATTCTCTAGGCAAGAATACTGGAGTGGGTTGCCATTTCCTTCTCCAGGGGAACTTCTCAACCCAGGGATTGAACCCAGGTCTCCTGCATTGTAGACAGATTCTATACCATCTGGGCCACTAGGCAAGTCAACTGTTTACACTGTTGTTTTTAAATTAGTTTTATTTAAAAAGTAAATTAGGCTTGGGATTTCGCTGGTGGTCTAGTGGTTAAGATTCTGGGCTTCCTTCCACTGCAGGTGACAAAGGATTGATCCTTACTCACAGAAATGAGATCTCACATGCAGAGTGGCTGGGGCAAAAAATAAAAAAGAGTTAGTCTCACAATGGAAAATCAGAATATGATATCACATACTGTTAATACAATGAGTTTAAATTGACTGTGTATTTGAGAAATTGTGTTGTTTGAAAATTGTTTAATTCAGTTCAGTTCAGTCGCTCAGTCAAGTCTGACACTTTGAAACCCCATGGACTGCAGCACACCAGGCTTCCCTGTCCATCACCATCTCTTGGAGCTTGCTCAAACTTATGTTCATCAAGTCAGTGATGCCATCTAACCATCTCGTCCTCTGTTGTCCCTTTCTCCTCCTGCCTTAAATCTTTCTCAGCATCAGGGTCATTTCCAATAAGTCAGTTTTTCACATCAGGTGGCCAAAGTATTGAAGTTTCAGCTTCAGCATCAGTCCTTTCAATGAATATTCAGGACTGATCTCCTTTAGGATGGACTGGTTGGATCTCTTTGCTGTCCAAGGGACTCTCAAGAGTCTTCTCCAACACCACAGTTCAAAAGCATCAATTCTTTGGCACTCTGCGCTCTTTATGGTCCAGTTCTCACATCCATACATGTCTACCGGAAAATCCATGTTCCCAGTTATACTTAGGTAAAAGTTGCATTGAACAAAAAATATTTCTCTAAATTTATATTGCTTTATATTTTTTCCTTACTAAGATTATTTTTGTAAATGTAGATGTTCTTACTTCCGATTTGAAATATTATTCAGCTAGACCTTTCCCCATCTAAATAGAGCTTAATTGAATACTGATGTTTTACAGTGAGTTAAATATTATCAGCTTTTGGAATATTTGTATCTTTCTTAAGCCATACTGCTTTGATCGAGCAGCACAAAGATGTTTGTTGTATCAGCAGTTTAAATTTTCAAAGGTGGATGGGAATCAAGCTATGCTCATGATTGGATTTCTTAAATGAAAATCTGAGACTTCAGAAGTAAAGATGTTTCAACCAGTGTTTTTTTTTCCTAGAGTCTTCATGGACCTTAATGGCAAGTCAAAAGGAAAACATTTGTAGATTGATCAATATGGTGATAAATTAGTAACTATCTTTCTGTAGAAAATACGTAAATACCACCATATGTCCTTTCATTGCTACTTTCTTCCTTGTCATCAAACCTAATGAAAAGTCTAGCTTTTGACCTTTTCCTTTTTTTGGCTGTAGCATTCAGCTTGTTGGATGTTAGTTCCCCAACCAGGGATTGAACCCAGGCCCTGGCAGTGAAAACACCAAGTTCTATCCACTGGAATGCTAGGAAATTCCCTGCCATTTCTTTATTGTAATTTTTTTTTTTTGCTACTGATTTGTGAGATTCAATCATTCTGATAGCTTCTCTACCACATACGTGCTAAGTCGCTTCAGTTTCGTCGGACTCTTTGTGACCCTACAGACTGTAGCCTGACAGGCTACTCTGTCCATGGGGATTTTCCAGGCAAACACACTGGAGTGAGTTGCCATGCCCTTCTCCAGGGGATATTCCCAACCCAGGGATCGAACCTGGTTTCTAATGTCTCCTGCATTGGCAGGTGGTTTCTTTACCACTGGTGCCACTTGGGAAGCCACTACTGGTGAGTTGTAGCATTAAATGTTTTGAAACATGGTATATCTTCAGTGTTAAATAACCTGGGCATGTAGAAAATTGTGATACATTAGGAGTCAGGACCAAGAAGAGAAACTACCAGATGTCTTGGGCCTCCTAACAGATTTTCAGAGGTAAGGAGAGACTGGGAAGGGTAGAGTACAGAGAGAATTAAAAAAAAGGAAATGGAAACTGGACATGCTGAGAGGTAATTGATCAGGCAAGGAGGTACAGGCTATTAATGTGTTGAGAGAAGAAGACTCTATAAGCTTAGCACACTTTCTAAACTAGTAGAACCTTTTCGCTGAAGCTTTGCACGCATCCCTATACAAACCTGAGAAGAAAATACTCGGTTTCTAAATTATGACTTCAGTTGACTATTTGGCAGGTGTTCAAGAAAAATTCTAAGAACTCTTTGTGATCTTAGTCAGAATAATATCCACTTGTGTGTGTATGGCAAATGTAACATTAGATTCTTTTGAGAAATCTTTTTTAACCTTAACATGATCAAGCTGTTTGCTGAGTTAAGAATACAGAAGGAAGGAAATGCAACATAAGAAGCTACCTGAAAAAAATAACAGATGTTACCCTGATTCAGATTTTAGGCTAGGTAGAGTCATAGCCTTGATAAGTAACCTCACTAAGTTAATAAATTTATGAATAAATGGACATGCAAAAATAGAACTATCCCTTTTTTTTTTTAGAACTATCCCTTTTCCTCTTAGATTTCAATTGGCAAAAGTTATTAAAGGTTTGCTTTGCTTTTAAGCTTACAAGGCAGTAGAAAAAGCTGTGTGGGGCAAAGGACTTAGTTGAAGAAAATACATAAAGCAGAAACACAACAGGAAAAGGCCTTACGAGGGAAATCATTTTTGCATAACTTCTTTGCAAAGACTACTCTGTCCACCAGGCTGAAATTGTTTTGCAGTTTCAACCACAAACAAAAAATGTCTGTTAGGACTTGGACAGACACTGATGAATGGATATGAAAGCAACACAGATATGATTTATTTACATTTAGTCCCTCCTCCTTAGCATTTGAAAAATTACGGCTTCAGTTCAGTTGCTCAGTTGTGACTGATTCTTTGCAACCCCATGGACTGCAGCACGCCAGTCTTCCCTGTCCATCACCAGCTCCCAGAGCTTGCTCAAACTCATGTCCATTGAATTGGTGATGCCATCCAACCATCTCACCCTCTGTCGTCCCCTTCTCCTCCTGCCTTCAATCTTTCCGAGTGTAAGTGTCTTATCCAATAAGTCAGTTCTTCGTATCAGGTGGCCGAAGTATTGGAGTTTCAGCATCAGTCCTTCCAATAGATATACAGGGCTGATTTCCTTTAGGATTGACTGGTTGGATCTCTTTGCAGTCCAAGGGACTCTCAAGAGTCTTCTCCAACACCACAGTTCAAAAGCATCAATTCTTCCATGCTCAGCTTTATTTATGGTCCAACTCTTGCATCCATACATGACTACTGGAAAAATCAAAGCTTTGGCTAGACGGACCTTTGTCAACAAAGTAATGTGTCTGCTTTTTAATATGCCATGTAGGTTGGTCATAGCTTTTCTTCCAAGAAACAAGCGTCTTTTAATTTCATGGCTGCAGTCACCATCTGCAGTGATTTTGGAGCCCCCCAAAATAAAGTCTGTCACTGTTTCCATTGTTTCCCCCTCTATTTGCCATGAAGTGATGGGACCAGATGCCATGATCTTAGTTTTTTGAATGTTGAGTTTTAAGGGAATTTTTTTTCACTCTCCTCTTTCATTTTCATCAGGAGGATCTTCAGTTCCTCTTCACTTTCTGCCATAAGGGTGGTGTCATTAATTAAGGCTTAATCATGCACATAAAAGAAAACATTAACAAAAACCAAAATATTCCCAGGGAAATCCTCCTTGAATATTAAATTAACTAAAGTAACAAAAACATTTCTTTAATGTATATTTATGAATTTTTTAAATGTTTGAAATTTTAAATTTTGTTTTTAAGCTTTGAGACATTGAACATCACCAAAGAGCAACGATGTTATTTCAAGTGCTAGTTAATAAAAAGCAGCCAACCAAAGGCAAAAACACAGCATCTGTCATCTGCTTGATTATCATAATACTGAACTTGATTGGTATTTGTATCTACCAAAATTTTTGGCTATTAAAATAATAAAGATCCAGAGTTTTGAGCAGTTCACAGTAACATTGTGAAGGTTATTTGGATATTTTCCTAAGACCATTTAATATGTGGCTGTGTTGGTGCCCCAGATGAAGTATGTAGGAGTGAGTGGGGAAAAGGGAAAGAATTTATATTCTTTCTTCTTATGAAGTAAATGAAATCTGTGGAAGTTGTGACTTGTACTTAGTAAGTGATCAGTAAATCATAGTTTCATAGGGTCTCAGATTTGGGACATAACCATTCCTTTCTTTAACGATGAGGCAAAGGGCTCAAGTGTGTGAAGTGAGTTGCTTATGATCACCAGATAACTTAGAAACATAGTGAGTAAGATGATGCTGGCCAGGGAGGGAAATTAGAATTCTGTATTTATTTCTAAATGTTTAGAAGACTAATGATTCATGACAGGTTCTTGTTCTCTTTTCTTACTTGGTATTTGTCCCAAATACGTGAACTCTGAGATTAGTGTGTTTCTTTCTCCTACCAGTAGTATTCTGCCACTCATGATGTCAAGATTCTCCTTGAATTCTACCTCAATGGAGGAAATGAAGTGAAACAGAGAGGATATGGGGGGCAGCAAAGGCCAAAGGAATTTCTCTGCTGGGGTTATAACTTAGGCCAGGGGAAATCATGAGAAACTGGGAATGGAAACTGATCAGCATGAGCCTTATCAAGGTATCTTCTTCAGGGGATATGACGGTCTGTATCTCTCTCAGGTTAGAGGAGTTCCTTTACCATGCCATGCTGTTCTGGCTTCAGATAACAGAACTGAACTAGCTTAAGAGATTTGAACAACATAGCCACCAGAAGAGCCTGAATAATTTCCCCACCTACCTGATCTTTTGCTCCTTTCAAACAGCAACTTCTTTCTTTCTCACTGCACCCTGGTCATCCCTACATAGAAAGAAATATAGACAAGCCACCTCTGGACTTTCATATCTCAAAAGCCACCTCAGAATGACTAAAAATGAATTCTTTTTTTTCCCTTGCACAAAAATCCAAGGGGAGAAATTCATTGGGAGTCACCCTCTCTCATCTGATCAATAGTGACCAAGGTATTTTAACTGGTCTAACTTGGAACTTTGAGTGTCTCAACTTAGAATGACTCACTTGAGATGGAAAACAAATGATAGTAGAAATAGAAAGAATTAATCTTTGACTCTGGCTCATGACTTCTACTTTCTCACTCTTCCTGTATGCCCATACAGAGTACCACCTTGCTGTCTAAATCTCTGGGCTCTCATATTCAAATTATTTGAGCTAGACTCAGGATAGACCAGTCACCATCAAATAGGATGCTCTTTTTGAGTAGGGCTTTCATACCAATTCATTCCATAGGCTAGTGGTCAGATACACAACTTTGGCCAGGTATCAATCAGTTAGAACCAGGAAAATGGGATCAAGCCTGAACAACTTGAGGATTAAAGGCAACTCACAGGTGTGTCAAGTCTAATGTAATTGGTGGGTGTCTTGTATAGGTTGTCTAGTATCCCAAGTATATATAAGACCAATTTTTTAAAATCAATGAATATTAACTGAAATACCTCTTTTACCAAGAATTACTCTAGATACATGATTGAAACCAAAGTATATAGGAGAGTTCCTGCCCCGACAGAACTATCAAATTGATGGAGAGTAAAAACTATTACAATGGACTCAAGTAGAAAAAAAAAATCCAGAATATTTAATTTTCCCCTCAATTTAAGCTAAAATACACTATTTATTTCTTCATTTCTTGCAAAGTAATTGTTGTCAGAAAGAAGAATTTTTCAATACATAAATTTAAGTTTTTCCAAAAGCAATACTTTAAAAAAATCATTTCTGGGGAGAGGTGGAAATTTTTAAAAGAAGTAGTTTTCATGGAAGAGAGGTGTTTGAGAGTCATTCTAAGAAACACAAGGGGATTTAGGGAAAGGGGAGTGGCAAGAGATTGAATGAAAGAAAAGAAAAAGGGAAGAGGGTGAGAAAAAAAGGGAAGATGGGTGAGAAAAACAGCAAAGATAATCCCAAAGAGCAGTGTGAACACTTCTGCTGCAGTCAGTACCACTGGCCAAGTCACCATCACCTGCTCAAGGCTTAGTTTCTTCTGGCCCTGTGCTACTTCTGGATAAAGCTGCATTCTCGGCTTGTTTGGCCTCCTCTCTGTTCCTCTTACTTGCTGTGGGCCTAAGAAAGGGAAGGCTCAGGCCTCTGGGAAGAAGCTGCTGTTTCACTGTTCCAACTCCACGCAAATTCTTAAGGGACACGACTATAGATAAAAGATGTGGGGGAGGAATAGGAAGGTCTCAAATGATGAGTGAGGAGGCAGGGTGGCTTAATTTTTAAGCTCCCCTGATACTTTTTATTTATGTAATTGCTGCTTCTAGAGAAGCTGAAAAGGGAAAATAATTCATTCATAGAACGCCTGTGCAAATAGCAAACCAATAATACTCTACCTTCAGGAGGTTCTGGCCTTTGTCCTGGGTACAGTTTCAGAGTTGTAAAAAGCAAGGGATATGTGCACTGATATGATCCAATCCCATATGTTTTAGACCAAGAAGAGTCCAGAAATTTGTATGGCTAGCAATGACCTCTGGAGGTCGTGGAGTGTGAACATGGAAGAGGACTAAAGCAGGATCCACTGTAGAATAAACCTAATTATTTAAGGTTGGCTATATCCTAACATTTGTCTTAAGTTATTTCAGACTGAGCAGCTCAGCCCTGGGACAATTTCTAGCCATTTAGAACTAAACTGGTGGCTTTGGACTAGAATCTGCTTAATGAGAATGAACCTAAAACCAAGTTGTCCTAGAGTCCAAGGAAAAGATGAAGTGACCCCATAAAGTCTAAAAAATCTAAAGATGCAGTTCTACAAAAGTGAAAGTCTAGTTTGATCAATTTGCGAGCGTGGGAACGATGGGAGAGACTGTACAGTTATATAGGCTGGAGAAAGAGGAGTGCTTAGATTCCCAGGACTACCTATTCCGCAGATGTTAGCAATTACTAAACCAGCTTTTGAACTACTGTCTGAATGTGAAGCACGAGAAAGTAGGAATCCAGGTAGGCTAATACAATTGAAGCAGGGTATTCTTTTCTTGTATTTCTAGGGCAGGTCCAGTCTGTGGATGAGCACCGTGGAATGTGGAGTAAATTGTGACTTTCTGGCTTAAAAAGAAAAAAAACAATCTTTTTTGTAAGCATCTCTCAGGTGGTCTGCACGCTTTCCGGGCCAGCTGTCCGGCGTGTGTTTGGGAGCGGGGGGGGTGGTCTCTGATTCAGTTTATGGCCTCCGGTGAGCCCTTTAAATCCAGCTTCCCCTGCCCCCACCGCTAGGCTCCCAGCTCCATGACAGGTGTTTTCCCAACTCCTGAGGCCCACGATTTTGGGGAGTGGCTGAACCAATAAGATTTCCCTTTGGGGCGGGAGGCGTGGCTAGTTGGGTCAGAGCGGGGGCGGGGTTTGCGCGGCTGAGCCGAGCCAGCCTGGTTGCGTGGAGGGTTGTTTTACCCACCGCCCGCCCCACCCCCTCACCAACCTTTTTTTTTTTTTCCTCCCGGACGGAGTCTTATTAATTTCTCGGTGGGGCTGCAGCTGGAGACCGCGGAGCGTTGGAAATGACGCTCGGAGCTTTAATTACCGCAGCCGCCGGACAAGTGTGAAGAAAGCTGACAGCAAAAAAAAAAAAAAAAAAAAGGACAGGATCGGGGGTGAAGCAAGAAGCTTCCCCCTCCCGCCCCTTTCCTCCCAATTTGGACTGGAGGTGCAAGGAAACTGAAAAGCGAGTCGAACAGAGTCGGGCTGGGGGGAGAGGCCGGAAACCTACCGCCTGTTTGCAATCAACTTTTTTTTTTGGAAACCCTTTTCCGAACCCTTCCTTTTTATTGTTGACCAACCAGGGAGAGAGAACGAGAAAGTGAGGAGGGAGCGAGAAAGCGGAGGCTCACACGGGGACGTAGCTGTCCGGTCCGGCTCGGAGCACCGCCGCACACCCTCCAGTACATTCCCACCAGCGTGCGCCCTCCCGCGCACCCTCTCCTGGTCCTCCGGGTCCGGGCCCTAGACCCGCGGACGCGGACTCGGTCTCCCGCGCTCGGAGCCGGTGCACCGCGCGCGCCAGTGCCCCTCGCGACCCCACGCGCGCCCGGCCGAGGGATCTCCTCCGCGTGCCCCGAAAGGGGATTATGCCATTTGGACATGTAATTGTCAGCACTGGATCTGAGACTTCCAAAAAATGAAGCTGGAGACAGGACTGTGGGTCTGGGTGAGCCTTCTCCTGGCGGCGGGGACCGTCCAGCCCAGCTCTTCTCAGTCAGGTGGGTCGCGGTCCTTCTCGCGTTCCAGGGGTTGAACCTGATGCTGCCGGCCGAGCGGCGCCTGGTGGCTCCTCGCCCCCTGCGCGCTTATCCCAACCAGAGACCCTCTCGCTCTCCGGCGTGGAGGGACCACGTCACCCGCGCCTCTTCCTTGTGTTTTTCGTTCGCCCCCTTTTCTATCCCAAACTTACCCTCTGCGTGGGCATGTGTTTTATTTATCGCGAAAAACCACTCTGCGCCCCTTTCTCCGTCCCTTTTCTCTCTCCCCTTGTTTATTTCTCGCGCGTTTTCTTCGAGCCTCTCTAAGCCGCATCCCTTCTGGTAGCGCCTGTTGTGCGGGACGTGGGAGACCCAAAGCCGGAGTCAGAGGAGACGCTCCTTGCCGCGTCTGCCTACCCCCCGCCCCCGCCCGCGGGGGAGTGTACGCCCGGGGCTCCGGGGCAGGATTGGGGTCCCGGGGCCGTGGCAGCTGGGCTCGCGGGAGCCGGAGAGCAGTGGGGAGAGGAGCTCCGAGAGCCGGCTTTGCACCTGTGTGCGCTGCCTGCGGCCGCTGCGTCCCTGGCCGTCCGAGCCTGCGGGGTCAGACCCGACTCGAGCCCAGCCTGGGAGCTGGAGCACGGCGGGACGACACGCCTCGGCTGGGGGGCCCGGGAACACAAGGCCTCCTCCGCTGGCGTCCCCAGCCCTCGCCCCGCGGACTAAGGGGGAGCTGGCTTGCTTGCCTGACCTCTTTTTTTTTTTTTTTTTTAAAGGCTTGACCGACTTAAGCCGGGAGCCCGGCCTTCCCGTCGGTTTCTGTGTTTGGCTTCAGGAAGAGTTCTTCCTGTAGTTCAACTTGCTATTGGCCGGAGTCCCTCCAACTTCTGTTTACTGCCGGGCGCGGCTGCTGAGCCGACCCGTCAGGCGAATTAATTGAACCCAAGGCGGGTGCTGCGGCACTGGGTGCGCTACCACTGCTGCCCGGAGAGCTCGCGCCCCGGGACCCCGAGGGGCAGGAGGCGAACTGACCCCCGGGGAGGAGGCGCGGCGGGGCCCGCAAGGTGGATGACAGCCCTTGCGGGCCCAGGGAGCTCAAAGTTTCTGACACTTGTTTCCTGGGGATGAAAGTGGGACAGGAAAGGGCCAGGAAAACCGGGGAGTGACGCGGCCAAGGGGGCCCTTTTGGAGAGCCGGGGAGATTTCCGGAACTATACGGGGCTGGTCGCGAGGGCGTGGGAGGCACCTTGAGAAGATAAAGCCCCCGGGGAGTGGCGAGAGGGAGAGTTTCAGGCCCTCGGAGGGTGTCCTTCTGACCTCACCAAGAAAACAGCGCGCTGGAGTTTTCCCGCTCCGCCCCCGCCGCCGCCGCCTCCCCCCGCTCCCCCCTCGCCTAGTAAATAACAAGTTACAATCCTCAAGCCTTTCAAAATGACCTTCGAATGGCACAATGTGCGCCGTTTGTTCTGGCCGTTTGCACCCTCCCAATTACTCCGAAATTCTTCATGCATACCAGGTCCCAGGCTCCAGCCACCTCCGGAATTACACCAACACCGACTTGAGATTCCAAGCGGCCTCTTAGATACATCCCTTTTTATCTCCCTCCCCATTCCGCGTCCCTTCATATTTCCCCTCAATGGGTTGATTATGCACATTGACCCATTCAGAAGCAGTTGCGACTGACACGCAGGCTTAGCCGAGAGGAATTTCCACCGGGCGACCTACTGGGGGGCTGTCTGGTGCAACCTCTGCCGCTGGGGGACCGGCTGCGAGTTCGCAGCGATTGGGTATTAACTGTGCGGCTCGGGCTTGAGCTATGCCGAAAAGCCCTTTTCAGAATTTCTGCAAGGAATGTAATCCAAATTAGTTCTGCAGCTGTCCTCTTCCTCGTCTCCGGCGACACCGGCTCGCACCCTCGCTGGTCTCTTCTCGCTTTCCCCCCGTGAATTGTCAGACCCACACAAGTGAGCCCATTTAGAGCGCGAGGATTAGCGTGCCATTGTTGTTCCGAGTGTGACTCTGTACTTGAAATTCTGGGGGCACAAAGGCGAGCCTCACTTGTTCCAAACACAGAGTGATCTAGATGAAAGGGCCGCACAAAGAAAAGCTCCCGGTTGCCTCCCTGGTATAATTTCAACACGCAGGCTAAGGTGATCCACTGGAAACTGTAAATGCCTCCAGGACACTTTTTTTTCTTTTCCCAATCTTCCCCACCCCCACCCTGCCGCACCTGACAGGGAAAGTTCGGCTGGTTTTAATGTGGTGCTTTTATAAAACCAAGTTACGTTCTGGGGTACGAGTGAGGCTCTGTATGTTTGTGGCTGTGGATGTATGGCTGTATGTTCCCAAGTAAATACATACTGCGTGTCTCCCCTCTCGCGGTTAGCCGTCAGTAGCAGTTTGGAGGAGTTTGTTTTGGTCCAAATGAGAAATTAAGTGCGGATAAGTAAACTAAGCTGCCAGAGGGCGACAAGATGTTGAGTGAATTGCTTTTAGATGAAACAAATTAAGGAAACGAGGGAAGACAATCTGCTTCTCGCATTATTAGACACGCTTGGAGTTCAGGGGAAAGTGGCATATTTTTGAAATGCTAATTTCTTAAGAAGCAGAAGGAATGCACCTTATTTACTGCTTTATGTGAACAGAATAAAAATATGAGTGGGCAGGGTTCTGTTGTATAGATCTAAGATATAAAATAGTTGTATCTGAAGAGGGCATGTTCTTATTTTTCTCTTCCTTAGGGGGAAAAACCAGCGTTAGAGAAGATTTTTTTGTTTGTTTTGTTTTTTAGTATTCTGCAGGACTTCGTCTCATTTTGAGTGATTTATTTTATCAAAAAATATTATAGCCAAGAGCCCTTTATATGACTGTTATAAAACCTTTATCTCTAAAAAGAAGAATTCCAAAATTTCAGTCTTCCCGCCATGATGGAAAAATGATCAGTATCACCTTTGTGTTGAAATATATATGTATATATGGGTAGTGGTACTGAAGTGGTGGTCTCACATACCTTAATAGATATGTGATAAACAAGTTCAGCCCCTATTTTTTATTTGCAAGTAACTTAGTCCTGCTTTTCATTCTATAAAAGAGCATGTATTTTTCTTCCGCCCTTGAGATATATCTCCAGAATCAATTTTTTAAACATTTGAGAATAAAAAGGTGAATAAAACTTAGTTAAATGATGAAAAGATGTTCAATATAATTTAAAAAAAAATCAGTTCTCTCCCTGCATGTGTTTATTATAAACACACCCATGAGTATAGTTTCCACTTTTCTTTTCTTTCAATTTTTGAAATTCATATATATGTAAAAGGACCCTTTTTAAAGTAAGGTATAATTTTTTTTCTTCAGAATGCTTCAAAATAAATTTATACCTTTTATTTTGACTGCAAATCACTTGAAAATACTATAATGTGGACTGATATGGTAAAATTGGATGACTCTGGTTGTGTCATGATTCCTTGATTTCTGATTTTTTTTTTCTTAAACCAAACTCCTTTTATTTTTTCATCTACACGCATAGAAAGTCAAATTTTTTGAAATCAAGGTACTTAACTCCTTTATATGTATAATTTTCATTTAGTCACTGAATATGTGTCTTAATTAAGAAATTGCATTAGAATATTTACTGGGGCATGCACTTCATGGAAGATTTATGTATTTTTTGTTCTAGCCTGAACACACTAAGTTTCCTTTGACTGATTTTTAGAGTTTGCATTCATTTGAGGAAAAACCATATTTTCTTCTTAAAGTAGATTCAAATATTTAGTATTCATGAGCTTTCATCCCTTTGGTTCTTAAATAGAAGTGCTATTTATCATCTGTCTTATGCATTCACCCTTTCCATTGCTATAGGTTCTTTTTTTTACATCTTATTATTTATTGAGTTTACACATATGAATATATATTTTCCCCATCTTCACTAAGGGTATTCTTTTTGTGCATGTCTTTCCCAGCAACCTGCCACTCAGCCACTGCAGGAGTTCTCTGAGCCAGTTTTCATTCTTTCTTTCTGATAAATATGATATGGCTGGTTGGCTGGACAATCGCAAGCCATTCCATTGCTCAGATTTATTCTTGAAAGAAAATAAAAAGGCATCGATCCGAGCTCACTAGCACATCTCAAAAACCCTGACTCCAAAAAAAAAAAAAAAAAAAAAAAACCCTGACTCCAAGGCCACATCTTTCTACAGAGAAGTCCCTTTTTTCCCTTCTCTCTCCCTCTTTTCCCCTCTTGTTAGTAGTCTAACATGGAAGTTAGACTACTGCCACTTCAAAAATGCTAGGGATGCGAGGCACTGTGCTGTATCTAAATATTTTCTGAAGCCCTGTGATTAGAGCCACCTTGAGATTAATGACTATGTAAGGCACACATTTTAGAAAATGAATTAGTGCACCTTAAACATTGCTGTGTGTTAAAGTGGTATCATTTTTTGTATTACTTCAACCCAGTTATTAAGAAAAGTTAGCATATATTAAAAGCAAGAGTACATTTTTGGTTTATTTGACAGTGACCTGCTGCTGTTGGATATCCATGAGTAAATTTTAAGTGCCTGTAACATAAAGCAAATGATCAAAAAAACTCTGTTACTTGCAAACTTGTTGGCACTTGAAATCACAGTTGATTTTACCCCTTTGAGAGATACTGCTTTATAGAGAGAGATGTTAATATTTACATTGAAATGAGCTTATGGATGTTTAAAACTATAGCTGTTCTACAGAAATTAATTGTCAAGCATATTCCACTGTTATCTTTGACAGTGATCTACTGAGTAAGGACACAGGGCAGAATTTAAATCAAAGTATAAACTTTTCTCCAGGTTATATCATTTAAGAAATGTTCTACTGTGTTGCATTTGACCATATGGAACTGTGTTGCATCTTTATCTACTATTCATTTTCTGAACTATTCTAAATATTAGGCAGAGAAACTAAAACCTTACTTTTCATGCTAGCTAGTATTCCTACTGACTGAAATTTGCAGTTTATAATGATAAATAATCCTTCAATTTTCTTTCTTTCCTTTTTAAATAAAAAAGAGCTTGGACCACTGCTTCCTGAAACAGTAGTTTTCCTACATAATTTGAAGGAGATTTTGCCTATCTGTAATGTGGTTAAGTTTGACACAGGACATAGCCAGGTGGTTCAAATAGGGATTTCTATATTATAGAGACATTGTTCCTCCAAATTCTTTTTAATACCTTGAGCAACTCACTTCTGGTCTTTGTGACTTGGCTTGCATGCCTGAGGGTAAAATGCATGTATTCTCTATTTCTCCATTGTATAGCAGTTTTCTGAAAAAATGGCTTTAAAATCCCGTGATATTGAGATACGTAGCAGTAATGAGTTAAATTGATATATTTAAAACATGAACACATGTTAATAAACATAATGTAAAGTTTCTAAAAGACCAGCACTGTTAGAAGAGCGCCTGTCTAAATGAAATAAAGAGATTATTAAGTTTGAAGAATGTGTATATGAAGGCCATTTCCCCCAAAACTCTTCTTTTCAGAATTGGTCTATGGTCTCTTTAGATTTCGTCTTATTTGGCTCTTTCTGAGTTGTTGATAATTCTGACATGTTATTAAAGAAATTGACCTATTTTCCCAGCACTTTAATCAAAGCTTTAAAGCCTCTTTCTTGTTTTAATATTTGACACTTCAACTGGTGCTTTGTGTTTGTACTAATTTTTCAAGAGGGAAGAGACCTGTCTCACTTTTATAACATAGAGGCAAAATATATGGATATTTGGGGGCTTAATTCTAAAGTGCTTTTTTTGAGCATGTCGTAATTGTTTTATAATTGTTTTCATTTTAAATATGTGATTGCTTTGCAGGCCTGTTGCTTGGCACAACTCCAGGGGGCAGCAGCCACATAGAATTTAATGGGAATGGTGCACGCCTGAGCTGTGGGTAGTATGGCAGCAGCCCTGCTGTTGTGGGGTGTTACAGCGTGAAGCAGCAGAAGAGAAGTTAGGAGAATCGGATTCTGACCATACAGTCATTTTCTGTGTGATTTTAGCTTCGACTTCTTGCTTTATGTCTCAGTTTTTTCATTTCCATCAGTATAGCTGAAAGTGATACTCAAACAATTAACATCTTGAATTTCTTTTTAATGATTCAGCTAGACAGAAGAAGGATGTTTAGACTTTTTCAACAAAAGAAAACCATTGGTTTTTAATTATTTTTAAAAGGAACCTCTTTTTTTTTTTTTTCATGTGAACTCATGTGTGTAGCCCTGGTATTGAGAACAGGTAAAGGGTAAAAGGAGATGTCTTTTGTTAAAGCTTCATTGAGAAGCCAGCTTTGTGCCCCCTGCCTTTGGCACTCCCCTCCTTTTTTCCCACTCTGGCAGGGACTCTTCTGTGCTGGCCTACAGAATTCAAGCACTGTTTCAAAATCACTCATCTAGTCCACTCTTTTCATTTTCTAGGTGAGGAAACTGGGAGCCCAGGGAAATTAGGTAGTATAAGTCAGTTGGCAGTTTCCAACACTAATATCATTTTCTTTAGCACAGAAGTACTTGAAAAGTTGCAGACAAAAGAATAAATAAATTCAAGGTTGTGCTATTTTAAAGGAGTCTTGCAAGATTGAATGAAAACAAATGGATTGGAGCCATGGGCCTAATTATCAGACTGTGAAGTTCTTTTCAAGGGGAAAACTGGGGAACATCATCTTTGATTTATATTTAGGAATAATCATTGATTGCATTTGTAACTTACAGCACATTAAGATGAAAGAAATAAAGCAACTTTATTATGACTTGATTCTGTACAATGTTTAGCTGGTAGTGCCTATTCTTGACATAGCATTTTGATCCTAAAATATGAGAGTTGCCTATGTTAGTATCTGTATATAACAGTGCCTTTAAGAGTTTCTTTTACCTTCTTTAAGAGTTTGTGAAGATAACCAATACATAGAGAATGGTTATTTCTTCATTCTGTACTAAGTAATATGCATGCTTTAAGAAAATTGATTTTAAAGGGTAAACAATGGGTTCTTCATGGCCAGTTAGTTGGTGGGGACCCTTAACTAGCAAATCCACGGGAATACTTCAAACTTATTCAGGCCCATCCTTGGAACCAAGGTTCTCTGTCTTAACCACTGTCCTTATTGGGTCCTTGTCATTTTTCAGGCCCTACTAGGATCACAGTTATTCTTTGCACAAGTGCATCTAAGCCAAGCTTTAAGTACTAAGACTTTATAAATTTACGTCTATAGTGCATTTGCCTCCCTCCAGTTGGCTTCTGCAAGATTCTGCCTCTGGGCCTTGTGGCTCTGAAAGTCGTTGATTTAACCTTACCTCTCTTTGGTCGATCCTAACTTCCCTTAAGCGCCAAAGCTTTCTGGATATGGACATGATCAGCATTTCATTGACCATGACAACAGAGGGGAGGTTTAAACCTGTTTTGGCAGGAAGAGTCACTATCTGTTAGAAATTTGCAATGAAAATGGGTCCCCCTCTGTAAAAACATTAACATAGACACCAGGAAACTTCCTCTGCAATATCATTAAACCTCTCTCTTGAGAGCTAGTTCAGGATCATTACTGTTAATCACGTTATTTCCAATATCATGGGGTTACCGAAGCATGCTGCTGCTGCTTAGTCACTTCAGTTGTGTCCGACTCTGTGCAACCCTATGGCCTGCCAGCCTCCTCTGTCCATGGGATTCTCTAGGCAAGAGTACTGGAGTGGGTTGCCATGCCCTCCTCCAGGGGATCTTTCCCACCCAGGGACTGAACCTGGGTCCCCTGCATTGTAGACAGTTTCTTTTACCACCACTGATCCACCAGGGAAGCCCTTCTGAAGCATACTAAATACCAATAAGAATATACAGGACTCACTTTCTCAATTCAGAGAGTTAAACTAATACGAATCAAGGCTCTGTGAATGTTCTGTATATTTTATTGTATTTTAACTTTTTTGAAATTGGAGGATAATTATTTTACAGTGTTGTTTTGGTTCCTACCATACAATAACACAAATTAGTCATAATTATTACTATATATATATATATATAGTAATATAGATGTATATATCCTTTCTTTAGAGCCTCCCTTTGCCTTATCATCTCACCCCTCTAGGCCATCATAGAGGACAGCAGCTTCCCATAGCAGGGGAAGGAGGGGGTATGTTGAATTGAGAAAGTAGCATTGACATATATACACTGTCATGTGTAAAATATTTATTTTATTTGAAACATAGTCTAAAAGTGCTTAAAGAGAAGAAAATGAAGGGAGCAATAAACACACCTTTATTTTCCAGAAAGGTCACACTTGTAAGTAATAAACTTTACCTACCATATCTTTACTGTTATTCTGACCTTTATTTATGTCTGGTCCCATAGGCATATGGTCTAGGTGGACATACAAGTTTTAAGCTTTTTGGATGTAGATGGGGATTGTAAACCTGCTCTCAAAAGGTGCATCTACTGGTCTTCTGTGATGTGCTTAGGATATCTCATGGCTAATTAGGACTGAAAAAATGGCGACAGATTCTCCAGGTTCTGTGACTCTGTCTAGGATTGAGGAATGGGTGCTCTAGTCCTCTATTTCAGGATGGGGCCCTATCACTAGCAGGGGATGCCTAATTGAGGTCATGGTTGGCATTTTGCTTTAAGCGAACTCCCCTTTTACTAAAAATTTTATTTGTCATTATTTCCTATTCTTCCCCATAGGCTTCGAGAATATGAGTTTTTATTTATTTTTTCCTATGGGGACCCATGAAAACCAAATAAAAATAAAAAGGAATAATTCTTTTATACACAGTTTCATTTTTAGGAGTTCCTTTTGTCTGATCATTTTGTCTAGAACTACAGCCGTTAAGTTTTTTTGATTGCCTGGCTTATTAAAATCTAATCCCTAAGACTTTTGTTGACCTCATCTAGTCCTTAAAAACTCAGAGCAGGCTGTTGAAAGATCCTCTTTTTTAGACTTCCTTCTTGTCACTACCAGGTGACCATGTCTAATATCATACTTTTATTATCCTAGTTACTATTCAGAAGCCTTCAATGGATTCCCATTGCAGAGTTCAAAGCCTGTTAAAATAGTCTTCAGTTTCCTTTTTAATCCAACCTTAAGAGTTTCTTAAGATGTATTCTAAGAACCGGGCTGATGTAGTTGGTATTCCAAAGCCTTGCTTGCTGTCTTTCCCTTGGCTGACCCTTTTCCCTGGAATTCATGTCTTCCTTGGTTGCCCCTGCCTGTCCAAATTGTTGAATCTTTCCATTTCCACATTAAATCACACCTCTTCCTAGAGTCTTCCTTCATTCAATACTCTACTCTTTAATCCTTATCTGTATCACCTATTTGAATTTAATCTTAAACCTTTCTATAGTTATAACTTTTTAAGAGCAAGCATTTTTATCTCCCACAGAGACTTAATGCAGTGCCACATACGTGGTAAGCTCTTTAAAAATATTTTTTTAATGAAAGAATAACATACACTTGCCAAAACAATTTTAAGCTCATTCATAGATGGTTATAACTTGTAATTAAACCATATAAATGCACAAATAAGCTGTTCTAAAAACATAATTATAGAATTGTTAATAATAGATATTAGAAATGTTTATCCTGGGTATTTCCTTAGTTGCTTTCTTGAGCTTTGTAGGATATTTCTTTCAATGGAGTGTTTCCAAGAGTATATCATTTGTTCTCATTCCCATTTTTAGAGTCTGCTCATAATATAGGACAAAGTATTTTTGTCTTATTTTGGTGAGTTAAATACATGTAAGTACCATTCTTAAACATGTAACTCTCTTGTAGTACACTGTGTTTTTGTGGCCATTCCTTTGTGGTTTCTTATCTCTCATTTATAAATTTTAATCAGTTTAAGCAGTAAACATGTATTGACCTAACTGTATTTAAAGACCCTATTAGGCACTGATGAAGAAGCTCAAGATGCTAGATTTCCCCTTTCTTTCAAACAAGGGCAGATGAGACCAATAAAAAACAATACGAAATTATGTTATTAAGTGATTTTTCCAAACTCTTAGGGGACATTTGCCTCTGGAGAAAAGCTAATAAGTATGTCATGAAAAAAAGGGTTCCAGACAGAATGTAGTGTTTTCTATTCCTAGATGTATGTGATAATACAACTTTGTTAATACTAAGATTTCTCAGTATCTTAAAATAGACAGCTAGACATATGCCTCGCATTTTAAAAGGATCCTATAAAAGAAATACTTGCAGCATAACTGAACTGAGAGGTGACTGGGCTTCTCTTAGCTGCTCTCTTAGATGATTCACTCTGCATTCTGAAAATTGGTGAAATGATTATAGTATTTATAGTGTCAGATTCTACCAGGGAAAATGCTCTTCCAGACATTGTTTCTCAGGTTATCAGATTTCAAAAAACTGTCAACCTTTCTAGGTCACTGTGGTACCCTAGGTGTACCTTAATTTATAATGGCCCGAAAGAATGCATGTAACATCAAAACTTAGACCTAACGGTCTGCAGAGTAATCTATTAATGAGAAAATTGGGTATGGAGACTTTGTTATCTTTGTCTGAAAATTTCTTTTTATAACTTTCCTGATTTTCCTTTAAGAATCCCTGAGAAGAAAGTTTGAGTCCGGGATTATTGCTTCTACTTTGTAGACGGGGAAGTAGCGGTATAAAGAAGTAGTATGTACAGGTGAAGGCTGACTGGTGGGTCTGTTGCTGCAGTTAGCTGTCTGCCCTGTCCTAAACCAACTGCCTCTGCCATCTGCTGGTCCCCCTCTTCCATGTCTTCTCCCAGCCACCGGCGTTAGTGATCCTTCCAAAGGCATGGCTCTTCTGCTGTAACTGCCCCACTGTGAGAGAAAGGGATGCTCAGCCCACCACATCCTTCTGCTGTCAGGTCAGCAGCTCTTTATGTTTTCCCTGGAACCATTTGAAGAAACGTATCTAGTAAATCAGGGGTCCCCAACCTCTGGGATCTAATGCCTGATGATCTGAGGTGGAGCTGGTGTAATAATAATAGAAACAAAGTGCACAATAAATGGAATGCACTTGAATCATCCCGAAACCATCCTGCGCTCCCCTGGTTCATGAAAAAACTGTCTATCACGAAATTGGCCCTGGTACTAAAAACACTGGGGACCGCTGCAGTAAATCTGTCGTTTAAGGAGTTCCTTGTTGGGTTACTCTGCCTTTCTCCTCCTCCACTGTCTTCTCCAGAGGGTTTATTTTATTTTATTTTTGTATTGTGTATTGTACTATGTTAAGGAAATCATCATAAAAGCCTTGTCTTCTTGAAAAAACTTCAAAGCAGGGGCATGTTCAAGATTCTGGGACCTGCATTTATGTAGTTTGGGGAACCTCTTTAAAAACAGTATAGAAATAAAAGTACAACTTATTGAGAG
The DNA here is from genome assembly GCF_003369695.1 of Bos indicus x Bos taurus. Classification (NCBI taxonomy): domain Eukaryota; kingdom Metazoa; phylum Chordata; class Mammalia; order Artiodactyla; family Bovidae; genus Bos; species Bos indicus x Bos taurus. The sequence goes on along the minus strand of NC_040077.1, from coordinate 100,405,578 downwards.
AAAGGCAACCCCAAATTAAAACTTATTGGAAGGCGCCAATACAGGATAAAGGTTCTGAAGCTGAAGCCTTTTACAAAAAGCTTTATAGTACTTCTGTCTGTTTGAAGATTATACAACTTAAGAAGTAATGCTATCACTCATTTAGGGTGAATTTTGGGTGTCATTTTATATATATATTTTTCCTACTGCATGCAGTTGGTATCTTCTGGTAATGTAGAAGAATGCATTTTTTGAGAAAAAAATTGTTATAAAGAGCAAATTCATATGATCAGGCGCTTCAGTATATCTTTGGGTGAAATAATGAACTTTATAGGGATAATTTTCAAAATACTTCTACTCTAAATATGAACACACTTAATCCAGATATCTGTTTTCTTGATGCCATATTTTTAAAATGGGTCATGTAATGCTGTCTCTTATGCAGTTCTGTAGTTCATAATGGTGTGACTTAAAAGAATCTTGGCAGTTTTGGTATATAAAATCTATATTACTAAGGCCCTACCGCTTGAAATATACGTCATTGAATTTTTAATCATTTGTTATTTAGCACAGTTAAAAATCTATCTTTGACTTTTACCCCCTGGCTAAGTTAAATGTGCCCATTTTAACTGCAATAGACATTATTAGCTGTGAATGAAACAATGCATCTAAATTAAAATCAGTACTCAGCTCAGATATTTGGTAATATTTTAACTACTAATATGTTAACACATTTAAGTAACAATAAAAGGATTAGTATTTCAAGTCACATTTTTACTATGTAAAAATATCAGCTAAAGAGTTAATAATATTTTCCAGTTGTTTTAATTTCAAATTTAGCCACCGCATTGTCCCTGGTGATATATCAAAACCTCTAAAAGTGTACTTGGAATTAATGGAAACTGAAGTGATTGGTATTCAGATATAATTCTTCAGTGGCCTTTTTACTTTCTCTTTTTTTTTAAGTGCTGAATGAAGTTTGAAAACATAAAATGCTTTGAGATAGACAGAATAATAGACAAAACATTTTATGCAACTGCTGATGAAAAGGACATTTATTATTTTTTTCTGTACTTACTATATTGCTGGTGGCCAGAATTAGCACACCATGGGCAGAGAAAGAGATAAGACAAACAGAACAGCACACAGCTAATTTTGTTTAGCAAATTTAGATCTGATGCATGCTATTTCACTCCTACAAACTGCCTCAGCCACTTTTGAAAGGTACAGATGAAGTTTGTCTCCCACAGTTTAACAGCTTTCACTCAATATTTATAGGCTATATAAAAATAAATTTCTGCAAGTACTACAATTCTCACTGACAGGATGAGCACTGTGAAGGTAGATTTATTAATGAGAAGAAGGGAGAAACAAAAACATTTCAATTGTTCCAGGTCTGCTGAAAATAAAATATGTCAAAACATCCAAATAATCTTTGTTTCAAGGACATGTATAGTGGGGCTTTGCATATTCAAGGGTTTTGACTATTTACTATTGAATAAATCAGAAGTCCCATTATTTTAAGATAATTTTCTAATTCAAATCTGGTATGTGGTTAGATGAATGTTCTGGAACTAGTCATTCATCTGTTGGATAAGCCAATAGGAAGGGATCCACAGTAATTATCAGAAAGTGACTATAAAACAAAACAAACAAAAACTCAAACCTTGATCTTTGTTAAAAAAAAAAAAGTGTCATCATCCAAAAGAATAAATTTTAATGAATTTCTAAGAGAGACTAACTTACCTGAAAAAAAATATACCACAAAACATCTATCGCTTGATGGCAACATGATCCTAGAAAAAGCCAGGGATTTGGACAATAGTATCCATGTTTGAGAATATCTCAAGAAACATCCCAAATGTCTTTTCTGTCATAAGGTAATGATATCTAAAAGGTTATAATATTATTTACATATCTGCTAGAGTTTTGTTCTGACTTAAGACTGCCTGGCTAAGTTAAATGTGCTCATTTAAACTGCAATAGACATTATTAGCTGTGAATGAAACAATGCATCTAATTAAAATCAGTACTCAGCTCAGATATTTGGTAATATTTTAACTACTAATATGTTAACACATTTAAGTAACAATAAAAGGATTAGTATTTCAAGTCACATTTTTACTATGTAAAAATATCAGCTAAAGAGTTAATAATATTTTCCAGTTGTTTTAACTTCAAATTTAGCAGCTCCATTGTCCCTGGTGATATATTGAAACCTCCATAATCAAGTTCACTATAGAGAATCATATTCATGAATTGTTCATCTCATCATATTTCCAGTGGTTATTTCAAGGTTAATTTTTTTCAGACAGCTTCTGTCTTGATTAAAGCTGTAGTAATTGTATATATGCTGATACAGCACATGGAGGTTTTAAACCAAAGACATCTTTGATTTCATAGGAAGTCAAGATCAAATGCTTTTCAATGCTTCTTACTCAAATATATAAAAAAAAAATAAATTTCATGTCTATTCTTTTTTAATATCTACTAAGAATGTTGAGACTTTTGTTTGGCATTTTCAAAAATCCTGGAAGCCTGTATGGAAGGATATGAACAACGAAATATATTCCGTTACCAGGACTAATATCCAAGTGCTATATTCCTTATGCTTTTATTGTTTGATAAAATATTAAAACACATTTTTACCAATTGGCTTTCCCAGAGCCTTCCCTAAACCACTTTGAATGTTATTCTTGCATGTAATGAAGTCTTTGCTGTATTTTAAAATACTTGGAATGTGAATAGCATCATACTAACTTTGTCACTATTAAGTATTAGCCTGTATGAAGGAGGCATGTTTCTAAGTTGTGTATCACAGCTTAGGTATTTTATTACTTGACTTGAAGTTTAAAAGGACATTGCTTAAAAACAATAGATAGGATGTCACTAGTTCTCATATTGAATTAACCTAGGAGAAAACCATATGAGTGATGCAGGGCAAAGGACTCAAGTAAAGCAGATGCTATGAATTTTCCTGGGAGTGATCGAGAAAAAGTGTGATGTGAGTTTGTCTATAAATTGGGCTGCAGAAGAATCACAACAATTTAAATTTGTAGTTGCCATAACTGTGGGAATAAACATACTACATGCTTACGTTATTAGTCAGAATGAACAGCTTATCTGGCAAGGTGTCAGCTGCTCCACAATTGTGTATTAAGTCACTTAAGATAGGAGTCTGTTCCTTGAGGGCACCACATATACTCTTTTCACTTATGGTGGATAAGAAAACATTCAATTAAAATTTCTTTACACAATTAAACTGTAATATTGTGAAAGAAGTTGTGAATTTCATCTTGTGATTCTCTTGGTGGCTTACGTTTGGGCCTGCGATGTATTATTTTGCAAAGAAAACTCTTTACAACAAAACAATGAAGTTACGTTTCATTTGAAGAATGATTAGAGAAAGAAGGAGATGCCAGGCATGGGGAAGGGAAGGCTTGGGAAGGGGCATGATAACTATCTTCAAAAGTTGGAGGGCTGTTACGTATAAGCGGGATTAGCAGGGTTCTGGGTAGCCTTGGAGAAAAGAAACATTAGCAGCTGTTTGAAATTGTAAGGCATCAGATTTCAGTTGAACACCATCAAGGAGTTTCTCACAGTTACAGCTTCCCAAAGTTGGAATGGTCTGTCCTGGGAGGTGGTGAGTGCCTTCATATGTATAGAGGGTGGTCAACTCTGATTTCACCTCTTCTGTGAAGACAAGGAATGGATGAGGCAGCTGGAGAGCAACTGGTCAGTGATGTTGGGGATGGGAAGTGGGTTCTGTGGCCTCTGAGGGCCCTTCCCACCCTGTGTGTCCGTCATGAGCACATTGTGCCCAAATATCCTGCCCTGATCTCTGGAAAACTGAAGCAGTGAAAGCAACACTGTCTCTCTGACTAAGATTTCTGCCCAAATGCTTTTCACTACCTACTTGTCCTTAACAGACTTGTAAGATAGGTGTTTTAAAGGTTGGTTTCCTTAAATATAAACTGTTTTGTTTTTTCTCAATAGCCTTTGTATTAGACACTCATACCTCTAATGCAATGTACTGTCAGAAATAAATCATTCTCAGTTTTAAAAGCCACACAATACAGAATAAAAGTATACAAATATTTTATTGTGTTTCTGGGTCTATGCCAGCAAGTAATTATAAGACTGGGTTTAACTAAACCAGAAGGAGAAACATATATAAGAAGGTGAGGACATAGGAAGGGCAGGAGGTTAGAAAACGGGGCCTCAGTTCTGAGTGAAGCGTAAAGTGTTGAGAAGTCAGAGCCAAAGAGAAGCACTTTTCAAAAGAGACTGAAAATCAAAAGGAAGTAAAAAGATGAAGGCACATATGCATGCTTCAGTTGGCTACAAATAAAGTCAACCTTTCTCAGTCCGCTTGGGAAATATTTACTTCAAGGCCTTGACATTTCCATCTCTTTTACTGGCTCTTTTGGATCCATATTGTAAGACCTATGCTAAATGAAATGCTTTTCTTTTTTTTTTTTAAATTTTCATTGAAGTATAGTTGCTTTGCAATGTTGAGTTAGTTTCTACTGGAGAGCAAAGTGAATCAGTTGTACGTATACTTAGGTTCCTGCTTTTTTCTTTGGTTACCATTCTTTTAACATTCTTTTGAGTTCTCTGGTATGAAAACTGCAATACTGTTATGGGCTTCCTTCTGCTTTAAAGTCTTTCTGACTACATCTCTCCTTGCTGTCTCGCTCTGTATCCATTTCAGTGCTTTCTCTACACCAAGCACTGTGACTGTGGTGGTATTTTTGTGCGTTAGTTCCAACGTTTGCTAAAATCTGCCATGGTAGGCGGTATTAACTCCATTTTAAAGATAAGGAAACTGAGACTCGGAATGACATAACTGACCAAGATTAGAGTCACAACAGAGACAATATTCTAGCAATATACTTGACTATTATTGGGTATGCTTTAGGCTTACAGTTTTGATTATCTACTTTTAAAGAGGCAATGAGTGAAGATAACCCACCCAACAAAAGTGATTTTTTACCCACACTTCTGTCTGGCCTTTGTCCTCTTCCTTCATTACCATTTTGTCTCAGTTTCTGGATCCCTTTCTCTGTCTCACCTCTGTAAGAGTCATTCTGAGCTCTTACCTCTCTCCAGAGTACCAGGCCATCCTGTTATTTCTGCTACTGCCTACTGGGTATCTCTGTATGAATATATCAGTATCTCTGACTGAAGCAGTTCCAACATTTTACTTTTCTCTTTTCACAATTTAGTGTGCTTTTACAATCTTATTTTTTTTGTATATTTTTAGAGACACAACTAATTCTTCATTGATAAACAGCCAAGTCTTAATTAATATTTAATACTTATTAAAGGCCTAGGTGTCAGGAAATGTGCTAAAGCACTTCTCATAGAATACCTCAGCTAATCTTCACTACATGGCCGGTACTATCCTGATTTTACAGTCAAGGAGACAGAAATTTGGAGAGATTTAATTTACCAAATGGCAAACATCTGTGCAGGTGGCAAGTCAGCAATGCTTAAGGTTCTAACAATTTTTCATGGTCCAAGTTGCAATATTTTATGTATATAAATAAACTAAAACCTCTAAGAAGGATATTGACAGTATAGATTCATTTGTTACCTATTTTAGGCTATTCACAGTTATTTCATTTGATACCTGTGATAATTATTAATAAACAGGTTTATTCGTGAATATGCAAAACTTGGAAAACAGGATCAAGCATATTAATAATAATACTACTTTTCTATTATCACATTGTAATTTCAGTACGTTTATAAATACTTCAAATAGAGTAACCAGTTTAGTCACTTTTTAAAATCAATAATAAAGTAAACTAAAGTATTGCAAAGAGTTGAAGTAGAGGTTAAATAGAGAAACTTAAGAATCAAACGGTCCAGGTTTGAATACTAACCATGTAAAGATGGGTTAATTTCTTAATCTTTTTAAGCTTCAATTTTCTCATCTAAAAATGGGATCTGATATTAAGATCAATCTCATAGTTGTGAGGATTAAATGAAATAATACATGTAAAACAGTGTCTATCACATAGATGCTCAGTTACATTATGTATACTGTAGTATGCGCTTCCCCTGGTGGCTCAGACCGTAAAGAATCTGCCTGTAGTATGGGAGACCCAGGTTCGATCCCTGGGTTACGAAGATCCCCTGGAGAAGGGAATGGCTATCAGCTGCAGGTGTTCTTGTCTGCAGAATCCCATGGACAGAGGAGCCTGGCGAGCTACGGTCCATGGAGTTGCACAGAGTTGGACATGACTGAGTGACTAACACACATACACACATGCTATAGTAGTAGTAGTAATAGTAGTAGTAGTAGTAGTGATAGTAGTAGTATGGTAACTAAAGCAGTTAAAAGCAAAAAAAGAAATATGCATTAAAGATACAAAATGTGAGAAGACCATGGGTTTCTGCTTTCTCATAATTTGGGCATCAGTTCTGTGTCCTGTGTTTATAAACAAATGATGCAATACTGGTTTGCAGAATCATTGTATATATGGATAGGCTTGGGTACTGTGAATTGACTATGTGGGAAAGAATTCGGCTCCCTGTGAGAGGCAGTTCTCTCAAATCATTTTTCCTTCATTTTCTTTTTTTTATAGTTTGGGGATTTAAAAAAAAAGACCTTAGAGAGACAGTTTTGTTCCAAAGATTTATGTTTACCTGGCAAACTCAAATCCTCTGTCCTTTCATCCTTATTGTTTTTTAAAGCGCCTTCAAGAGAAAATGGTTTTTAATCAAATTCATGAGATAACTTTTTATGTTACATTTTATAGGCATTTAAACTTTTCAAGATAGGGCACAACTAATCTAATGTATGACTGAATGTATTTTTGGAAAAATTTCTGCACACTGGAGCAGAATCTTCAAGATCTATCTACAAACACTGAACAGAATTTTCTATATAGAAGACAGTCTGTACATTGTTGGGATTAAGTTTTTTCCCTGTATCATGGTTTTATACACTTATTTTGATAAGCAAAGAATCAAATAAAGGCTATGCATATCATCATAAAGTTTTTAATTCACAGACCTTTGCCAATTGTGCTCTCTTGATTAAAACTGTGTGCATGCTCGGTCGCTCAGTCGTGTCTGACTTCTTATGACACCATGGACTGTAGCCTGCCAGCTCCTCGGTCCATCGGACTATCCAGGCAAGAATGTTGGAGTGGATTGTCATTGCTTCTCTGGGGGAATCTTCTTGACCCAGGGATCAAACCCACCTCTCTTGGGTCTCTCTCACTGGCAGGTGGGTTCTTGAGTACTGAGTCACCTGGGAAGCCCCCTGATTAACACTGAAACACCTCAAAATCTTCAGGTTTAGAAGCAGTTTTACTAACAGGAAGGTCGATCTTTGCTCTTCTAAAGCTGACTGCTTGTTTTCTGGCAACAGTCTCAACCTCCCTACACACCAGTGAGCTTGTTGTTGTTGTTAAGTTGCTAACTCGTGTCCGACCCTGCGACCCCATGGATGCAGCACGCAGGTGAGTTAGAGGAAGAGAATAGTTACTTCTCTTATTTACCAATCAGGAGACTTTCAAAGATGCTGTGAATTGCAGCATAAGCAATAAAACATGTATTTTTATTTAGGCTATTGTCTTTAGCCTGAGAGACCGAAATTTGGCTCCCAAGCTCTATTACATGCCATTATGTTACTCAGCTGACAGGTGATGCTTCAGAATAATTGGTCAGTAGTATTGTGTGATTAAGTTTCTGTCAGACTTTCTGAGACACACTATGAGTTTTACTCTTGTAGTTAAGACCTTTTAATGTAGCAGTTGGGAATTCCCTTGATGGCTCAGATGGTAAAGAATCTGCCTTCAATACAGGAGACATGGGTTCTATCCCTGGGTTGGAAAGATCCCCTGGAGAAGGAAATGCTAACCCAGTCCAGTGGGAGTTCTTGGTTGGGTAAATCGCATGGACAGAGGAACCTGGTGGGCTACAGTCCATGGGATCTCAGAGTCAGATACTACTGAGCGACTGACACTTTTCAGTGTAGCAGTTAAATAACTAAAAATTCAGATGTGAGGATCGTAACACAAAATAATTGTCACATGCCAGTGGCTTCTTAAATTTTATGTTTTTTAGATGCAAGTGTTGAATTTTGGGATTGAGATTTCATTTAGCTACAATGGTGGTTTTTATTTAAATGCAGCCTGAAATTGGCATTTTAAACTATAATCTAAGTTATTACCACAGATTTTCCTCCATTGATTTTGTTATTATTTATCATTAATATGACATTCTGCATAACTTAAGGTTGATCACAAATTTAGAGAAAAACAGTGTTATCTGCATATTTCAATCAAAGACATTTTTGGAGGATATTTATCCAATTAAGATGTCCTGATATATTTCAAATGGTATTCAGAGATACCATGAGCAGATCAAACCTCATGAATATATCCTGTAAATGACAATAGTTGTTACTATGGTAACCTTTAACCAGGTATTTGGCAGTTTCATTTGGATTAGTCCTATTCAGTGGTGAGGTAATGAAAATGAGAGTAATTAACATTCAAGGTTTAAGTTTAAAGAAAGACAATGTGCTAGTTTATGAGAGAAGCAGGGATATTGAACGGGTAAATAAGAATGCTAGAAACGAAATGACCACCACATAACATTTCGCCAGTCTCTCCTCCCTTTATCTCACTCCACGCTTGCTGGCTTTTGTTTTAGATCCTGTTGTCCTCCATCCCTGAGTGGTTCTAATTGCACCCATGAATCAGGAACCGACTCATTCTACTCTTCCAAAACAGTCTTCATCTTTCACTGCCGGTCAATATCCTACTTCAAAACCAGGCTAGAGTGCCTGTCCCATTTCAGAAATGGCAGTCAGCGTCTATCAGTATTGCTATTAATTTTGCCCTTCTTATTTAAAATGTATCTTTATAAGGTTTAAATACTATAACATTTGTTAGGGTTCCACATGTTTATAAATTACCCCCTGTCCCAGTCCCTACCACCAAATATGGAAGCAGTTTTTCCTCTTTACCACTTGTACATTAGGAGGGATTTAATGTACACATGATTCTTATTGTGTCATTATTTCTCCAGTGCTCATTTAATGTATAGTATTTATCTGTATGTAGCACTTTGGATTTTTAAATTTTATTTTGTTTTATTTCAAACCATTTTGTTCCTTAGTTTAGTTTTTGCAAATATGCTAAAGTGGGTTGTCTGTGGACATATCTGCCTGAAATGAATATAGCTTAAAAGCAGAAAATTATTGATTTTTAAAATGAATTATTTTCCTCTTAGCAAGGCCAGTTTCCAATAGCCATTTTATTTACCCTTTATCATTTCATGCAGTAGCTTTAATATCACCAAAGCTACTGTCACCATCAATATATTCCTGAAAAAGAACATGATGGTTTGCAGTTTTTCCAAAAAGAGAATTGGGAAGTTGTTTGCATTGTTTGATTAAATTTTGGTATGCCTATATTCATAGAGTTTCTTGTACCTCATCATGAGTCCTGTTTCTCATGTTTCCAATAGTAATAGAATGTTAAAATATTCCAATTGAGCAGCATTTACTGTACTTAAAAAAAATTCGGGGATGAATGATCTATACTACATTGTATTGCTAGGAAGAAAGCAAGCTTCTCTGAATTTATTTGCACTTTGAAAAACAGGAAGGAGAGTTGGCAAAAAGGAGTTAATTTAGGAAAACAGGTGTTATAGGTTTTTCATTCTTCTCCATTACAAATCTTGACTAGGCACATCAGTGCACATGATTTTGGGAACATACAAGATCAGTAGTTGTAGCCCCAAATAACTCTTTTCAGAAGAGGTTATAAACAGCTGTCCCTTTCGACTGTGATCTCTATTTGGAATAGTCTCAGGACTTGTGAAGGAAAGCTTCTCTGGGATTAATGCCTGACATGCAACTATTTGTGTCCTAAAACCTCGCTTTCACCCCCACCACCTCCCCAGTCACTGTTTCTCCAGCAGAAGTTAGATGTGGAACTAGAGGCTGGGCAAGCAGATGTTACCTCAGCACAGTAGTTAACTCCTTTTTGCCAGGTCTCCTTCCTATTCCTATATTTCAACTAGGAAAGCGCTCAGGTAACAGCTTGAGCTCTCTGTTTACTCAGCTGTTTGTATAAGCGAATAGCTAAAGTTGTCCTTCACAACAAGGGTCAAAATTATACCTACTGGAGCCTTGTAGTGGCCCAAATGGTCTATTTTTACACAAATATTTTGATTCTTAGTGGTTTCACGCATGACTGCAGTTCTCTTAACACATTGTGGTATGCTCTGCAGTTTTTACAGGCATGCAAATGTTGAAGTATATTTATTAGCCCTGATGCTATTAAATGTTCAGTTATTTCCCAAGACTTTTATTTCCCTTGGGAAATTCTGAGATGAAATTATGTAATGTGTAATTGAGAAATAGCATTCATTCTTGAGCATAATCTGCACTGAGGGCATTATGGAGGAAAAATTAATTGCTGTCATATCAGAGACAATGATTAGAATTATGTTTTCTAAGATTATTTTTCTAGACATGGACTCAAACTGAGATGTACTTATCTAGAAAATAAATTCCTTATCAATTAATTTATTACTGCATTAGATTGGTTTATGGTCAAAGTCGGTCTGATATCGTATTATGCATAATACAGTTATGTATTGAATATGTATAATGTATATATCTCATAGCTGAGAACAATGAAACCACATAGATAGTCCCAATTTGTGATACACTTTGAAGTTTTCTAAGTTTTGTCCTTATTGGAATAATATATTTTTACAGGTTGAAAATCCAAACAGCTTCACGCTATAAGATTATGTTATGTTTTCTTTCATACGGTGTGCGTTTTAATTCTTATAATAACAAGGTTGCTCAGTTTGCCAGCAGGAGGCCCCTCAAAGCAAGATGATGTCTCTCGGTTGACAGGTTTCTGTATAAATAAATAACACTCTATGCATTCCTCTCAAATACCCGAGTAAGTGAGATAATGCAATATAACTTTTTTTTTCATTTAAAAAATAGCTGTGTTATGTCAGTGACCTGTAATAAATAGCACTGCAAGGAGAAACGACAGCCTCATTCACCTTGCATCCATGCAGAAATAACTGAGCTCTACTTCTATGGCTGGAGAGAGAAGAAGAAAGCAGCAAATGGAAGAAAAGAACCGGCCTTGGATTGTAGTCACTCCCATGCTAACAAGGGGAGGTTTATACTGTCTATTTTTACTATGTTGAATTTACCACTCAACATGATCCAAGTAAGCGCTTTGTACTCTAAACATTCAGATAGTCATTGATAATAATGGTGTAGTGCATATATCATAAAGAGTGTATTGCCTTTTCCCCAAATTCTACACATTTTTTCTGTTAACTTTTCATCAGTCAGAAAAATACTATATTGAAAACATCTTATTAATTGAACACAATGGTGCAGTGAGAATAAAAACAAATAAATATTGTTTTTTGGATAAGGAAGGCAATGTGTTTAATCTGTTCTAATTTAAGACATGAGAATATAATTTTCTTCACATTGTCCTTCATTCTTCCTTAAGAAAAAGTCATGAATTGTAAATGTTTAAATATTTAATAAAGAAAAAATTTAACTCATGTACTCTAGAACAAACTAAAACTAAGACCTTTAAATTAATTCTCAATGAAAAATTTAAATGATTTGGGCGCTTTGAATTTTCAGCTGTGATTCCCAGTTATTCTAAGACTTTCAGCGTATGTTATATAAAGAATACAGAAAAGATTGCAGTGATTGTGGGCCTGAAATGAAAGCCTCTGCTCAGACTTGTGTCACGTTGAAATTTATGGACATTGTACAAAAATACTTCAATGGGATTGGGTCCATTGTGCTTATACATTCTGCCTCGCCATTCATTTATCCAACACCTAACAGACATTGCACAGCAGTGGCAACAGACAGCCTGATGTACAAAGACCAAGGATATTTGGTCCTGGTTCCACAATTAGTTTATTTTAATCAATATGGAAAGTCAGAGCTATAGGATCTAATATATTTGCCATCCACAAAAACACATCAGTAACAGCAACACTTCAGATGCTCAGAATCTCTGGGTGGCTTTAAACAAACACAAGTAAATTCAGCACACTCTAGTGAGGTTGTAGATTACATGCTAAATGTATTTAATGCCTACTCTGTTTCTAATTTATGAGTCTTGGAATTTTTGCTGGAGGAAGGATTCTTAAAATGATATTTTTCCCAGGTATTTTATTTTACAGAAAATAAATGTAAGGCTCAGAGAAGTTATTTGCCTTAATCACACACATGTTCAAAAGCACTTATTTTCTTTTTCTTTGTATAGGCTAAAATTTTTGATACTTCTGAAGTTACAGTTATTTCTATCATTTGATATTTTCTACTATATAAACCAGTGAATGTTTACTAAGTACAATTTTATAGGCTCTTAAAAAATACTTCCACAGTTTTTGTCTCCTATACTGGAGACTGTTAATCTTTCAATATTCAAGAAATATTTATAGTAATACATATTTAGGTGACTAATGTTGCTTTCTTCCTATTTTTTATTTTTGTGTGTGTATCACATTACTTCTAAATGCAGCAATGAATTTATTTTTTACACATGTTACTAGATTTGATGTAAGTATGTACTATTTCACGGGTATGTATGAAAACTAATACATCTGAGTAATGATGAAAACGATGTAAACAAGGATAGTATTTAAACAATGAACATTGTTGTGCTTAGTCTCTCAGTCATGTCCAACTCTCTTCGACCGCATGGATTGTAGCCCACCAGGCTCCTCTGCCTGTGGGGATTCTCTAGGGAAGAATACTGGAGTGGGTTGCCATGACCTCCAGAGGATCTTCCCTACTCAGGGATCAAACCCAGATCTCCTGCATTGCAGGTGGATGTGCGCTTGAACAATAAAGTGAACATTTAACAAATGTGTATCTTTGGTTTTGAGCACCGTTCTAATTTTCTTTGTAGTAAGTGTAGTCAGTAATAGTCTATTTAAAGAGGAAGGAGGAGAGTACCATTGTCAGTGATTCATTCAGTGCAGCAAAACAGGTTTTAACAGCTTTAGTTCACTAAATCTACAAGGTTGTTGTTAGCTGTGAACAATCATGAATTTCAATAAAGGGAGAAAAAGTTAGTTGGAGTAAAATTTTCTCTTATGTCTGTAGAAGTGATTACTGTTATTTTTGTTTTACTTTAAAGTTTGTTTTGGTGCTTTCTGAGACCATTTTCAATTAAGAATGACTGACAAATTAGGTAACATATGGAGAATGGTCTCTGTTCTAGGGTAAAATAACTAAAACACGAGCTTTAGGTCAACAAACCTGAGTCCCATTTCCAGTTCCCCTTTTTTTTGGATTTGCTAGCCATGAGATCTCTGTGCCTTGGAATCCACATTTTTAAAATGGGGAAAAAAATACTTCTTCCCAAGAGTGTTTTGATTATATAGGAAAATGTGTATAAAGCCTTAGCTTGACCTTTGACTCATGGTAAGTACTTAAGAAATGTTACTGTATTTTTTATACCAAAATCCTTCTATATGATACTTTTAAATGCTCTTTTTAAAAATGGTAACACTGATTTATGTAAAAAGCTTTGTCTTTTGTATTCCATTTCAGAGTACTGCATCTACAAAACAAATATATTTAATATTATTCATTATATATGTATTGAGTGGTTAGTTGTGTCCCCAGCATTGTATCATGAACATGTCCAAGAACCTAGTGAATAAATCAGATGCAAAAATAAGTACTTTCAGTATTTTATGATAGTTTTTAAGAAAAAGGTGCTCTAGAATGAAAAAAAGACACATTTAACCCATCGTGGAAGTTGGAAAGATTATTTGAGGGGAGATGTTTTCTGAAATGAGTCATGAAGATGAATAAGAATGAGTGAAATGAACAATGATGAGGAGGATCTTCCTCATAGAGGAAACTGTAATAATAGATTCAAAGTAGCTGGAAATTACCATGGAAAGTACAGTGGACAATTCATTCTGTGTGATTAAAGCATGAACAGAACATGTCAGGGATGGGCAAAGGTTGAGTTGGAAAATGTATAGACACAGTTCACAAGGAACCTTTTATATCCAACTGGGGACTTGCTTGCTTGTTCTGTTTCACCCTTATACACCTGACAATAGAGACTTCTTTAAAAATACATCATATGTGTATGATTACCTACAGTCTATATATACACATATATATCTCTCAGAAAGAAAGCTGATGCTGTAAGTAATTACATCAAGTTGAGAGTTCATAAGATATAAAGTGTGGATTTAAGTCAGATTTTGCATGACTCCAAAGACATGGGGGTAAGAATGACTACTAGGTATTTCAAGTAAAATTTGGTTGAGTTGTCTGCCATCCCTGGAGGAAAATCATAATTAGTATAAACCAGTTAGCATCATTTTGTTTCCCATCTGACTGTTTCATTTATGAAAATGGGATTGAATTCTGGTCACTTAAAGGGGAAGTCTTGACAGACTTTAAGAAAAAGAGTCTCTACTGATGAAAAGAGGCACACAGGGGAAACATTCCCTTTTTTTTTTTTTTTTTGGTTAGATGTCACCACGTGATGCCTGGAATTATGGTGGTTCATTCTGTGGTTCCAGGTTCAGTCATCAAAGTGTCCAAAGGCAAAGTGAAAGACAGAAAACACCTGGCTTCTCAATGACAATGTCAAGCCCTTGAACCCACCCTGGAATACCTCTGTCTTATGGACCCCATATATGCAAGAAATACCTTGCATATACCTTAAGAAATACCTTAAGGTACCTTGAATACCTTATTTTTTAAGCCTTTTAGAGCCAAACTATTTTAACTGATACAAATCCTAAATGTTCAAATGCAATATCCCGACTTACTTGTTCAGCTGTGTAAGTGGCAGATTCTTTCAAATGTCTTCCTCCTCACTTTTAAATTGTCTCCTCTGTGGCTGTTAGGAAAAAATAGGTAAGTCTAAAGGAAACATTAAGGATCTATTCTGTTAGAAAATACATGTCTGAAGGAGTCATGAGAATGGACACTCAATACTAAAATGTAGGTTGCTTTGAGTTACAGGGAACACAGATATAAACTCCAAATCTCTGTTGAACAGATAACAGCATAATTTTATTATGTTTTATATCTGTCCTAAATTTTGTAATAGTTACAAGAGAAATAATAAAACTATCTGGCTCTTTATCTGGATACCTTTGTGTGTTAGTCGCTCAGTCATATCTGACTCTCTTCGACCCCATAGAATGTAGGCTGCCAGGCTCTTCTGTGCATGGAATTCTCCAGGCAAGAATATTGGAGTGGGTGAAAGTGTAAGTCATTCAGTTGTGTCTGACTCTTTGTGACCCCTTGAAGCCATTTCCTTCTCCAGGGGCTCTTCCAGACCCAAGGATTGAACCTGGGGTCTCCTGCATTGCAGGCAGATTCTTTACCATCTAAGCCACCAGGGAAGCCAGTGTCCATTATTCCTTGAACACTATACTTGAATTTTAGGTTATTGGATTCTTATGAAACTCTGTGTTTTGGTTAGAGGTAGTTTACTTCCCACACAGTTTTGCCTTCGTAAAGCCTCACAGAGAATGCTTATGAGCTTTCATCAAAAAGACATTCTATTTGTAGAAAGCTAAAATGGTTTGAGAAGAGACAAAAAAGGAAATTAAAACAAAAGTGGCATCTTTGGATTTATTCATCTATATTAAGTCCAGCTTTTTAATATATTGGCAGGTAGAAATATGTGATTTAGAAAAATATTGCTTTTTTTTTTCCTTCTAAAAATATCTATTTATTGAGCCCTGCCCTGCTACAAGAAACTGGACTGATTATTGACACATAAGTTATTGCATTACACTTTTGGAGTGATATTTTTCTTCTTAGTATTTTGTTATTATGATTTCATTGGCTATAAATCAAATAATTATGAAAGTAATAAAATCACTTGATACTTTGTAATTTCACATATACTTGGAAATAATTTTCCTTCAATTCTCTACTTAATGAACATTTTAATGACTGTGATTAGTGACTATTGACTTCTAGATATTTTTTTTTGTATAAACATTTTACTGGTGGAATATGAAATGAGGTTGTATGCCATGTTAACAAATGTCTCACTTAAAATTTGAAGAAAGGCACATGATTTTAGGCTTCTCAATCAGAGAAGTATAACATTCAAAATATGGATTACCCTGCTATTTTACCTTCTGGTAATTATGTGATCTCCTACTAGTTAAGGCATTTCATAACCTGGTAACTCACTTCATTCCTACCATGCCATAATGTTGCATTACAATTTGTTTCTTCTGTAACTTTTAAATGTCTTAACAAATAATGTCACTGATTATGATGAACTCTTTAACTAAATTCTATTTACAACTTAAGATCCTTGAGATGTGAAGTGACAAGGTCATTAAGATCTTAATCTGTAAAATGCTTGACCTACCTTTAAAGACTTTTTCCTTTCTTCTGTACCTTGCCAAACCAGTTTATTGCTTCTGTAGTTTATATAAACATGTCAACTTCTGTATGCTGTTGCTGTTAAGTCACTTCAGTCGTGTCCGACTCTGTGCGACCCCATAGATGGCAGCCCACCAGGCTCCCCCGTCCCTGGGATTCTCCAGGCAAGAACACTGGAGTGGGTTGCCATTTCCTTCTCCAATGCATGAAAGTGAAAATTGAAAGTGAAGTCGCTCAGTCATATCCGACTCTTAGCGACCCCATGGACTGAAGCCTTCCAGGCTCCTCCGCTCATGGGATTTTCTAGGCAAGAGTACTGGAGTGGGGTGCCACTGCCTTCTCTGCAGCTTCTGTATACTTCAGTTTTATTTATGTTACACAGTAGTCATTAAAATAACCCACATTTATTACGGAATTCATATATTAGATGGTCAGTTTAGTTCAATCGCTCAGTCATGTCCTTCTCTTTGCGACCCCATGAACCGCAGCACTCCAGGCCTCCCTGTCCATCACCAACTGCCGGAGTTTACCCAAACCCATGTCCATTGAGTTGGTGATGCCATCCAACCATCTCATCCTCTGTTTTCACCTTCTCCTCCTGCCCTCACTCTTTTTTTTTTTTTTTTTTGCCCTCACTCTTTCCCAGCAACAAGGTCTTTTCAAATGAGTCAGCTCTTCGCATCAGGTGGCCAAAGTATTGGAGTTTCAGCTTCAACATCAGTCCTTCCAGTGAACACCCAGGACCGAACTCCTTTAGGATTGACTGGTTGGATCTCCTTGCAGTCCAAGGGACTCTCAAGAGTCTTCTCCAACACCAGAGTTCAAAAGCATCAGTTCTTCGGTGCTCAGCTTTCTTTATAGTCCAACTCTCACACCCATACATGACCACTGGAAAAACTATAGCCTTTACTAGACGGACCTTTGTAGTTATAAAATTGTCTAACCTGTAGCTAAATGACTGTACCTTTGTGTCACATGTGGTGGTTGTTATATAAGTAACTGTGTATGTAAATAAATATACTGAGAGTAAAGTGAACTGATAGTTGTGGCATGTTTTTTCAGACTTAACATATTTCTAATTATAGAAATGTTGAAAGTTTAATGTTACTTTTTAAAAAAATTATTGGAATATAATTGATTTACAATGTTGTGTTTCAGGTGTACAGAAAAGTGAGATATACATATATCCACTCTTTTTTATACTCTTTTCACATACAGGCCATTAAAGAATATTGTTATGTATTTTATATATAGTACTGTGTATATGTCAATCCCAATCTCCCCATTTATCCCTTTTCCTCTCTTACCTCCTGATAACCATAAATTTGTTTTCTACATCTATAACTCTATTTCTGTTTTGTAGATACTTCATTTGTACCACCTTTATAAATTCCACATGTCATAATGTTACATTTTAAATGTTTTTATAACCACAGGCTACATGCTGATATTTCGTAACAAATTTTGGGGATGTTGCATTGTTAATTAGTTAAGCATTTGCTGCTGCTGCTGCTGTTGCTTCAGTCTTGTCTGTGCAGCCCCATAGAGGGCAGCTCACCAGGTTCCTCTGTCCCTGGGATTCTCTAGGCAAGAACACTGGAGTGGGTTGCCATTTCCTTCTCCAGTGCATGAAAGTGAAAAGTGAAAGTGAATTCACTCACTTGTGTCTGACTCTTAGCGACCCCGTGGACCGCAGCCTACCAGGCTCCTCCATCCATGGGATTTTCCAGGCAAGAGTACTGGAGTGGGGTGCTATTGCCTTCTCCGTGACAGAAGTCTAAAGATCTTATATTTAGTAAGTTACTTAATTAGGAACAGATAATCCCGAATGAAAATGGAAGTCATATGTATATATCAACAACTTTAGCTTACCTAATAATAAGTTTGTAGTACCAGTAACAACAACTTTTCACTATTTTTGGAACATATGGTATGTGCCAGGCTCTGTGATAGATGCTATACATAAAATATTTCATAAAAATCTTAATATTCTGCACAGTAGGAGTTTTTATCCACATGCCACCAGTGAATAAGTGAGGAATTTTAGAGGACAATAATTAACCTAAGCTTACACAGTCAATAGTGGAGGCAGTGTTTAAAATCACATTTGTCTGACTTCAAAGCTACATATAGTTCTTCCCATTATACTAATCCATATTAGGATTATGAAACATAAAAGTAAACTATAAATAATTCTAATAGTGTTGATTCATGATTATGGATCACAGAACATTATGCTATTATATTATAAAACAAAGAAACATGTTAAGATTATTAGTCTCTTATGATAGCAGATAGGCATCTCAGGTGGCAGTAGTGGTAAAGAACCTGCCTGCCAGTGCAGGAGACATAAGAAATGTGGGTTCTATCCCTGGGTCGGGAAGATCCCTTGGAGGAGGGCATGCAACCCACTCCAGTACTCTTGCCTGGAGAATCCCATGGACAGAGGAGCCTGGTGGGCTACAGTCCACGAAAGAGTAAGACATGACTGCAGTGACTTAGCAGACATCCTTGATACCAGACTGAAGAAGATATTTGAATGTCGACCAATAATAACATCAATAGAATTTGATGCCATTACTATTAGTTAAGACATTAGTATTATTTACATAAGAAAGCAATTTTATGAAGAGCACATGACAAATTATACAACAGTCATAATAAAAGAGTAATTGTAACAACATAGTATAAATTGCTATAGTAAACTTCCCAACCTCACTTATTTCTAAGTGCTTTCACTCTGAGGTTTTTAAAAATTTGCCATTGTTTGCTTTGGACTCATTATACTTGGATAATAGGGTTTTAAGATAATTACTTATTTATCATCATTTCCAAAGAGGTTGGCAAAGTACTATGAACAGAGTTTTATGTAAGCTGTTTTCAGCTTATCCTTATAGAGAAATATTCTGAAAACAGAAACTTCAGGAAGAAGGAACTTGAATTTCAGCCTATATGAAAAAGGAATACCAAGAAATGATGCAAGGCCTAAGGATATTAGAAAATAAATAATTGTCACATTAATTAAAAGACCAAGTTTTCTCAGAGGTTTTTGGTAGACCCAAAAGTGAAGAAGCCGATGATTATTGGAATTGGCAAATGACAAAGAAGAAAATACTTCGAGATGTAATGAAAGCAATACTGAAAAAAGTTCAATGTTATATTCATTTTATTAATGCTTAAGAAAGTGCTTGAGGGAAGACTGCATGATTTCCATTGTAAATTTTAAGAGCCGTTTTAGAAAGACTGCCAAAGAAAATGTTCAAGAATGCTAAAATTTGTGAGGGTGGATGAATTGGGAGATTGGGATTGACATATATACACTACTATGTATAAGATAAATAACTAATGGTAACCTACTGTATACTATAGGAAACTCTACGCAGTGCTCTGTTGTGACCTGAGAAGAAAATCTGAGTAAGAGGGGATATATATGTGTGTGTATATATATGGCTGATTCACTTTGGTGTACAGCAGAAATTAACAACATTGTAATGCAACTATACCAGTAAAAATTAATTTGAAAAAGAGAAGAATGTTGATATTAGGGCCGTTATACACTATGATAGCCATGTATATATATTCAGAAATTGTATACATAGATACTCCTAAACTCCACATATTATTTAAAACACTAAGTTTGTGGTGGCTTTGAGTTCTCTGGGAGCATTCTAGCTGTCTGTAGTGACACTATGATTGTTTGATTAAGTATATAAAGAACCCTATGCCTTTTATATAAACATATAGCCTTTTCCCCCACCTTTATTGAGATATAGTTGGCATGTAATATTCTGTAAGTTTAAGGTGTTCAACATGATGATTTGATACACATTTATATTGTGAAATTAGCTCTGTTTTAGAGAGCTTTGTATTTGACAAAGAAATAAGAAATTAAAACAAATTTTCTTTTTCGGAAGAATCATTGATCCATAAAATGTGACTGCCAAATTACGACACAGTCCATAAGCCCATAAGTAAATTATGTTTAATAGTTTGTCCTTATATATTAACTGGTCAGTTTGATGGCATTAAAATTAACCGAACTTGATTTCTATTTAATAATATATGTTTGGTCTGGGAGTTGATTTTACTCTGCTTACATGCTAATAAGTAGCCTGCTACTCTGTCACAGATGGTGTCAAAAGAAATGAGACTCTTGGATCAGAAAAAAAAGACTTCATTACTTGTGTCACATTATTATTCTATCTCCTCTATAGGCTTTTTCAGTATACCTTTTTGCATTATTTTTAATGCTTACTCAACTTAAGGATATCAGTTCAGTTCAGTCGCTCAGTCATGTCTGACTCTTTGCGACCCCATGAACCGCAGCATGCCAGGCCACCCTGTCCATCACCAACTCCTGGAGTTCACCAAAACTCATGTCCATTGAGTTGGTGATGTCATCCAACCATCTCATCCTCTGTCGTCCCCTTCTCCTCCTGTCCTCAATCTTTCCCAGCATCAGGGTCTGTTCAAATGAGTCAGCTCTTCGCATCAGGTGACCAAAGTATTGGAGTTTCAGCTTCAACATCAGTCCAGCCAATGAACACCCAGGACTGATCTTTAGAATGGACTAGTTGGATCTCCTTGCAGTCCAAGGGACTCTCAAAAGTCTCCAACACCACAGTTCAGAAGCATCAGTTCTTTGGTGCTCAGCTTTCTTTATAGTCCAACTCTCACATCCATACATGACTACTGAAAAAACCATAGCCTTGACTAGATGGACCTCTGTTGACAAAGTAATGTCTCTGCTTTTTAATATGCTGTCTAGGTTGGTCATAACTTTCCTTCCAAGGAGTAAGCATCTTTGAATTTCATGGCTACAATCACCATCTGCAGTGATTTTAGAGTCCCCCAAAATAAAATGAGCCACTGTTTCCCTATCTATTTGCCATGAAGTGATGGGACCAGATGCCATGATCTTAGTTTTCTGAACGTTGAGCTTTAAGCCAACTTTTTCACTCTCCTCTTTCACATTCATCAAGAGGCTGTTTAGTCCTTCTTCACTTTCTGCCATAAGGGTGGTGTCATCTGCATATCTGAGGTTATTGATATTTCTCCTGGCAATCTTGATTCCTGCTTGTGATTCTTCCAGTCCAGTGTTTCTCATGATGTACTCTGCATATAAGTTAAATAAGCAGGGTGACAATATACAGCCTTGGTGTACTTTTCCTATTTGGAAGCAGTCTGTTGTTCCATGTCCAGTTCTAAATGTTGCTTCCTGACCTGCATATAGGTTCTCAAGAGGCAGGTCAGGTGGTCTGGTATTCCCATCACTTTCAGAATTTTCAACAGTTTATTGTGATCCACACTGTCAAAGGCTTTGGCATAGTCAGTAAAGCAGAAATAGATGTTTTTCTGAACTCTCTTGCTTTTTCTATGATCCAGCCGATGTTGGCAATTTGATCTCTGATTCCTCTGCCTTTTCTAAAACCAGCTTGAACATCTGGAAGTTCATGGTTCACGTATTGCTGAA
Source organism: Bos indicus x Bos taurus (assembly GCF_003369695.1). Classification (NCBI taxonomy): domain Eukaryota; kingdom Metazoa; phylum Chordata; class Mammalia; order Artiodactyla; family Bovidae; genus Bos; species Bos indicus x Bos taurus. The sequence goes on along the minus strand of NC_040077.1, from coordinate 100,383,697 downwards.
GCCTGGCTTGGAGAATTTTGAGCATTACTTTAGTAGTGTGTGAGATGAGTGCAATTGTGTGGTAGTTTGGGCATTCTTTGGCATCACCTTTCTTTGGGATTGGAATGAAAACTGACCTTTTCCAGTCCTATGGCCACTGCTGAATGTCTTCAGGTAATTCAATGCATATTATCTGTAAATTTATTTTGAGAGATAACCTACAGGGCTGAAATTGCCTCTATTAGTTATTCCTTTCGGAGAAGGCAGTGGCACCCGGACTCAGTACTCTTGCCTGGAAAATCCCATGGACAGAGGAGCCTGGTAGGCTGCAGTCCATGGGGTCGGGCACGACTGAGCAACTTCACTTTCACTTTTCACTTTCATGCACTGGAGAAGGAAATGGCACCCCACTCCAGTGTTCTTGCCTGGAGAATCCCAGGGACGGGGAAGCCTGGTGGGCTGCCGTCTTGGGGGTCGCATAGAGTCTGACACGACTGAAGCGACTTAGCAGCAGCAGCAGCAGCAGTTATTCCTTTGAGGTAAGAAGTTAATCCTAGAAGAAGTGCCTAGTAAAATATGGCTTTGATTTTTGAAAGTAGTGATGGATATCTAAAAATAAGACTCAGAGCTGCCTATCACTTACATGTACTGTCTTCCAAACTCTGGAATTTGGGGCATTGTAGTAGTAGTGTCTAGTCAGTCAGGTAGGGACATGAAAAGTAGTCAAGACTTGAAAAAGGAGTATAAAAATGGCTTAAAACAATATCTCCATATGGTCCAATGCCAACTGTGGCCAGTATACATATATATAGGCCAATTCTGAAACTAGTGTTTATTAGATGGGGCATTTCAAGGAACCAGCATACACGTAGATACCTAACAGTTAGTTTTGTTTTCCATAAGCTGTAAATTTTTCTCTCAATCTTTTGCCTTACACTTGCTTCATGCATCAGTATTCTTTTCTCTTCATGCCTGAGATTCCCCAGTACGTAACTTTGGCCACAATTGGCAAAAATCAAAACCTTCAAAAATTCAAAAATACCTGCGTTAAGTATCACAAAGCAAGATACTTCTTGGCTGTTTCTCTAAAGGTCACATAATGCTTTGTGTTTTCTACAACATGACACGGCATGACAGAACAAAGTAGTTATCTTTTGTACTTGTCAGCATTGTTATATCAACTTCAAATGATGAAATGCTTCTGAGTACGCTGTTGCTTTTTTTCCTTTGGGGGCTTACACTGATTTCTTTAAAGTATTATGTGCATCAAATAAATGATTCATTTATTATCCCTGACACCTGAATTTGCTAAAGAAAAAAGTATTGAGACATCATTTCAAAACTGCATCTGGATGCTACTTACCTTTGAAGTCATAAAAATGCAGTTCATTTGGACTTTGTCTTTCAGTTACCATTTTTACTTAACATCTGTGTTTTGCAGTAGGAGAATAAGTCATACTCTCCCTGAAGGTTATCAGGACAAAGTTTAGACTGTCTGGGAAATAAATGTTAATATTCAATGGAATGGTTTTTATGAAAAACTTGAGTCAAAATTGTATTTTGATTCTGTAAGATGACGTACCTTGCATTAGTTAGGGTAATTCCAGCTGATAGAACACAAAACCCTTATGTAATCGCAGCTTAATTCAGTAGGTTTTATTTCCCATTGCTTAACAATTCAGTGAAGATGCTTCTGGTTAAACTTCTGCTTAGGGTCTTGCCATCATCAGATGTTTCTCCATTTAGCCTGCTGGATTTCTGCAGCCAAATAGGGGAAAACAGAATGGAAGGTTGCATGTGGGAAGTTTCTATGAGCCAAAACTGAAGGTGGCATACACGATTTTTGTCCATATTCTCTTGGCTAGAATTTAATTCATTGACATACCCAACTCCAAGGGAAATACGTTCATGCTGTGTGCTTGGAAGTGGCTTTGGTAAACAGCCAGTGGTCTCTGCTCTAGGAACTTAATTAGGGAGATTCTCTGTTATGGTGGAGAGAGATGTAAATTCGAGGTCGGTCAGCCTTAAGATAAAATGTAGCTCAGTCAGTTATAAGTTATGTAAGCCTGGGAAGATTACTAGTCTTCAATTTTCCAGAATACAGAGAATCATAGAATAGGAAAATAACACCTACTGCACAGGACTGTTAAAAGATTAAATGATGTAATGTGTGTAAAGTGCCTAGCACAATGTAAGGAATATTAGAAACACTTGGAAATGATAGTCTTAATTTTTATTGTTAATTTATACAATTTATTTTCTGATGATCTATAATAAATCTGATTTCATTGAACATTAGCTTGATTCAATACCAGAGTGATTCTCAAGGAGGACTTAATCTATGTATAAGCCATAGGGTTCAGAAAATTGTGCTTTTTAAGAAGCTGTCCAAAGCAAGTGGTTACCTAAATATTTATTCAGTAGGCCTAATTTTCAGGGCAGATAGGACACAAACTTAACATATACTTTGGTTTTCTTTTCAGGCAGTAGATGCTGATTTTGGTTTGCTTCTTGGTTGAATTTATTCCATGGGGTCGCTAGATTTGGACACGACTGAGAGACTTCACTTTCACTTTTCACTTTCATGCATTGGAGAAGGAAATGGCAACTCACTCCAGTGTTCTTGCCCGGAGAATCCCAGGGACGGGGGAGCCTGGTGGGCTGCTGTCTCTGGGGTCGCACAGAGTCTGACACGACTGAAGTGACTTAGCAGCAGCAGGGCAGTTAGAGGGGAAGCCCCTGGTGGCTCAGCTGGTAAAGAATCTGCTTACAATGCAGGAGTGTGAGTGTGAGTAGTGTCCAACTCTTTGTGACCCCAAGGACTATAGATCCCATGGAATCCTCCAGGCCAGAATACCAGAGTTGGTAGCCATTCTCTTCTCCAGGGGATCTTCCCAACCCAGGGATAGAACCCAGCTTTCCCACATTGCAATGCAGGAGACCCAGGTTCAATCCCTGGGTTGGGAAGATCCCCTGGAGAAGAGAATGGCAAGCCACTCAAGAACTCTTGCCTGGAGAAGACCATGGACAGAGGAGCCTGGGTGGGCTATAGTCCATGGGGTAGCAAAGAGTCAGACACAACTGAGTGACTAAGCACACACACACACACAGGATGGTTAGAAGAGTAAAATTATCTATGGGCTTGGTCCGTTCGGGCTGCTATCACAGAATATCACAGGCTGAATGGCTTAAACAACAGATGTTTATTTCCTTTAGTCTAGAGGCTGGCTGGAGAATCCAGGAGCAAGGTGCCAGCCGATTTTGTGTCTGCTGAGAGCCCACTTGCTTGTTCATAGATGGCCATCTTCCCATTTTGTCTTCACATGGCAGAAGAGGTGGGGGTAGGATGCTCTCTGGAGTCTCTTTCATAAGGGCATTAATCCTACATGAGGATTTCACCCTCATGACAAAATCGTCACCTCTCTGAGGACCTATCATAACACTGGGGGTTAGATTTCTATCTACACAACACAAACATACAGTCTATACGTAAGTGTGTATATATGTGTGTATCTGTATCTACATTCATATCTATCTGTATATGTGTCCATCTATCTGTCTAAAAAGATATCATTTCTCTAATGTCTATCCTATGGTAATATATCTCATAATTTTAATATTTTTATATCTTGGTTATTCAAATTACTTAAAATCTAATATAATTAAAGTTATACATTCATAAACAATAAAATGTGCTACATACTTTAATGTTATGGGACTTAGAGTGTAAATAATCCATGAGAATCCACTTTTACAAAGAGTACAGCTTTTCTTTAACAGAAATAACATGACTAACCTGCTACTTTTTCTTATACATAAAAGAATCTAGAGGAGAAAAAACTGTATTAAAACTAAACATGAAAGTATAAAATTATGCTTTCAAAAACAGAATCAAAAGTCATATTTCTGTTCAACTTTCAGAGACCCAGATTCTTGACCACATATAATTTTAGATCATTCAGTTATAGTTTGGTATTTTAAAGACTTTATCTTGATTCATAAAATGATTTCTTAAGTTTCTCTAAGCATTGAAATGTAATGACATCTTGTCATCACTAAGTTTTCTGTGAAGAACAAACAGGACTGAACAATCTTTTCGTTGCACTGGGTAGTGAATGACAGACAGGGTTTGAGGAGAGTGATTTTGTCATCTGTAGATCAGAGGAAATATTTCAAGACAAGTATGGTTTCCAGTGTAAAGTCTTATCCTTGTTACTTGCATACTAAACCCAAATCCCCAATATATCTTACTTTCTGTGATTGTCAAAGAAGTATGTGATTGTGAATTTTTCTTCACTTTCATTGCAGTTCTGTTTTTTCCCTGAATTTGTTAGATAGCTATCAAACTAGTTTGACTTATGCAGTATCTTAAGTAATTTCTGCCTAATTAGTTGATGAGTATTTATTTAGTTTGGGCATGACCTTGTCTAGAGCATCATCAGTCCACATTCAAATTCAGTTATACATTTTGCACGTCTTAACTTCATGCCAGCAAATAGACAAATCACACATCCCAAGGATGTCAAGCTAAGTCAACATAGAGGATTTAGGGGGAAGGGTTTTTTAGTGCTAGAATTGACTTTGACTGGCAAAGGAGAATCTATTCATGCTTCTTTTGTCTACTTTGTATTATTAAATGTGTGACTGTGCATCTCTGTCTTCTGTGGTTGAAGATACTGCAGCTGGTATTATGTGCTGTGTAAAAGTATGTCTACAAAGACGGTATTGTACCAAATGGTCCTCACAGAGCACAGAATAAAGTTATGCTCTTCATAATGTCTGTTGATGTTATTGTCAAGGTCTGTTTATATTTATGAATTTCCTCCCTTTTTTCTCATTCACATAGAATTAGCCTTTCAGGAAGGACAAAATTAGAGTAATTCTTCAATATATATCAGGTTATTCCCAGGATTTTTTAGCCTACTGGACAGTTTCTAAGATTCAAAGTTGCTTTCTTAAACTTACTTTCTTTTCCTCTTTTACTTCCATTTCCCTATGAAAGCAAATACATAGCATTACATGAAGAATAAGCGAACTCTCCCAGCTCTATAGATGGATTGAATATTTTTTTTGTAATTTTTTCTAACTTCCTGGTTCAGGGTTTGCTATTCATTGGCAAGCAAATACTGTGCATAGCAAAGGCAGACATTACAAACCTCCTAGATGTGTCTGTGTTGCATGACGAAAGTTGTTGCAACTTTCCCTCCCTCATCCACCAAAGAATATATTTTCTTATTGTTCCCTAGAAAGAAACTGGGGAGTCAACAAAATGAAAACAAATATTTAATTAAGTTCTAGGACCACTTTTATAATACCTCTATAATAGTCATTTATATGTTAATATTTTATAGTGACTAATTTAATAGACAGATGATAGTTCATATTACAGTATGAGAGTCGGGCATTTCCTTGGGCCAATGATTATCTACCCAGTTTTCAATTAGAGGAGACTGCCAATTATCTGGAGTGGTTTTTATTTTAATTACTGGGTGATTAGGATAGCCAGGTAACCAGCCCAGAGGAAGGAGAACTGAACTGTATGTGAATCCTTATTTTGCAAACCCATAAAATAAATAAAGGCTATGCAAAGAAACTTTCAATGAAATGGTAGATAATTTATTTGAGACTGTCTATATTCTTTTACCCATTTGATCACTAAAAAGTGAGTATAAAATGCTAAATTAGCTGTCTGTGAACTAGACATTGCTTTTCTCTAAGGAAAAATAAATTCACAGGAAAGGTATTATTTGTTAGCAATCAGTGTTCAATGTTTTATGTTTAACATGTTTTGATATGGTATTTATCTCTTTCAGAGAAGTCACTTATAGAATGATCTTTGACCCCTGAAGTATGGCTGAGGCTTGAGACAGCATGAACAAATTCCTGATTTTCTGGTCTTGTCTATAACTTCAGATTTTTCACTCAAGTTCTTTTTCTAAATCTCCAGCTATCCTCTGAATATTTCCAGTTAAGTGATCCCCATTCATGTTAACTTCAACAAATATTCAAACCAATCCTATTTTCTTCCCAAACAAGGTTTGTTCTCAGGCTTCTGTGTTCTTGTCTCTGTCAAAGAAACCACTACTTTCACAATCCTTCAGACAAGAATGGTTATAGTAATTGATTCTATGCTATCATCTTCCTTTTTTGTCCATCATCCTTTGAAAAGTTTCTTAGGCCAGTATCTTTATCTCTTTTTGGACCATCATTCCTATCCAGACTTTCATAGGCTCACAGCTAAAGAATAACTGATGGAAAAGGAAGGACCAGTTTGGTGATACCAAATTACTGAAAGGGACTGATTTAAGTTAATGAATGGATTAAAATTTGAGTTGGAGTCCAAGAATTCTCCATTTAGATTTATTCTTATTTTATTTTTTGAAAAAAATATTTAAAATAAAAGGCAGTATTCAAACAGATGTTCCCAATATATTTAATTTTAAAAAGAAAAGAAAGTATTAATTGTGATCTGAAAAAAAGTGAAAATGCTGAGTATAGAATTTAAGCAAATTAGGAAAACCATCTTAGTAGGTGGTTTAAGCCATATTATTTTTTCAAATTAAATATAAAGTCAGCATGGAGATGCTGATCACTTGAGATAGGTAAATTGTGTAAGGATTGGGAAAATGAAACCTATATATTAAAATATAAAATACTTCTTTACCTGCATTTTAAAATATATGTATATTATCAAGGTTACATGAGAACAAAATTTTATCTAGTAGTCTCCTATTATAGTATATGCATTGGAAAGACTTGAAAAAATAATTATTGTAAGCTATTAAAAATGAGAATTGCTCAGTCGTGTCTGACTCTGCAATCCCATGGACTATTGCCCACCAGGCTCCTCTGTCCATGGGGATACTCCAGGCAAGAATACTGGAGTGGGTTGGCATGCCATCTTCCAGGGGATCTTCCCAACATGGGGATCGAACCTGGGTCTCCCACATTGCAGGCAGATTCTTTACCCTTTGAGCCACAAGGGAAGCCCATCGTTTACCACAGTTCATAAAAATTTGGGGTTGACAGGTACCTCTGTTATATATGTGCTAGTGAATTTTTATCAGGGAATGGTTTTCTGATACTTTTACCAATTAGCAAAGAAAGTATTTGCAAGTAGTGGCATGGTCCCTTCAAAATCCAAGAATAACTCTTCAGTTGATTGTGTGTCTATGTGCACATATGTGCTTACATGCAGAGTATAATATACATGGTGTACCTATTTTTTGATCAGGTGCACTGGCAACTATGTATATTGATTCTTCCCCATTTTTAGAATTAGCCTCCATTTCTGGTTCTGTTCAAAAATTTTTCACCCATCCTAAAATGCTTAAAGTGAAATAACATGTTCATCAGTTTTGTGCATGTATATTTAATACAAAATAAGAAAACAAAGTCCTGTGTAAGTTAATAAACAGTAATATATATTACACGGTTACATTTGCAAGTCATATGCTTAACAGATAAAAACACAATCCTAACTTTCCAATTATGCACATGTGTGACAGTCATCTATGTAATTTAAGGGATCTTGATTTTGTAGGCAAGATAATGTATTCTAGAGCTGGTCTTTCCTGAAGGCTATAATTATGTGCCAGGGCTAATTTTAGGCATCAGTGGGCCTCTCTCAAGTGCTGTCAGGTGAGCCATAGCACATGATCAGGCAGGTAGCTTTCTATCATAAGCATTGATTAACTTAAAAGTTTAACTGTATGCAGCATGAAAACAGTACATTTGTCAAGAACATCTAGTAGACCAGATAGTTTGAGATAGGTACTATGTGCCTTCAGGGCTGGATGGCATCACTGACTCGATGGATGTGAGTCTGAGTGAACTCCCGGAGTTGGTGATGGACAGGGAGGCCTGGCGTGCTGCAATTCATGGGGTCGCAAAGAGTCGGACATGACTGAGCGACAGATCTGATCTGATCTGAGGGTTGAAAAATGCCTATATTATAGGCTATTAAAATAGTAGGTTTACAATGTAAGGTAATTTCTTTTGTTTAGGGCTTGCCTGGTGGCTCAGATGGCAAAGAATCGTCTGCAATGCAGGAGACCATGGTTCGATTCCATGGACAGAGCGGCCTGGTGGGCTACAGTCCATGGGGTCACAAAGAGTTGAACACGATTGAGCAACTAACACAATTTAAGGTAGTTTCTTTTTTCCCCTTGAGGAACAATGGGTGCTAAAACTTATCAAGTTTAAACTACTCTGACACAACTTAGAGGTTACCACTCATGGAACCTCTTTCCAAACCCTGATTAATGCTACACAGAGGAAAGGCACATGGATGAGAGGATGGGGATTTTCTTAACAGTTTTCACTTTAAAAACAACACTTTTCCTTTTCTATTTCACTATGGTTTTAATGTGGAAATAGTAGGCTTGACCAACATCATAATGTAAATAAGCATCAGAATAAGTAACTGAAGAAATTAGGTTAATCATTTACCATGACTGAGATTATATCTAAAGTACAGTCTGAAATACATTATTTCCCACAGTCCTTTCCATTTTTAATTATTTTAAAAAATTACTCTAAAGTTAATTGTAATTAATTTTTAATTTCATTAATTTCAACATTCAGCCTCCATTAAAACAAGAACAAAACTAAGATTTGCAAGGAGAAAAAATAGTAATACTTTTATTAAATCACTGCTAGAATTTTGTTACAGGTTGGATCAATTTTGAATATTTTAAATATATATTCTGCTTGAATAATATTAAGAGAAAAACACACATTGTTATAACTTAATAATGAGCACATTTACACCTCAGGCTCTCCTAAAATGTTTTTACTACAGGAAAGCATAAAATAAATATAAAAGAAAAACTAAAAGGACTGTTCGACTATTGAAATTCTGTTAACTTAATAATTTTTAAAGTCAAATTTTTTCTAACTTTGCTGAAAATAATCTCTCCGAAAGAGCAAAATTTGATTACACTTCACCCAGGTGGTGCTAGTTTCTGCCCACCAGTGCAGGAAACGTGAGAGAAGTGGGTTTGATCTCTGACTGGGGAAGATCCCAGGAGGAGGGCATGGCAACCCACTCCAGTATTCTTCCCTGGAGAATCCCATGGACAGAGGAGCCTGTCAGGCTTCAGTCCATGGAGTCTCAAAGAGTTGGACATGACTGAATGACTAACACTCACTTACTTATCACCGTCTAGGTTCACGAAATCTGGTTGGTCATTTGACAAGTTTAGAAGTATAGCTTTTGACATAAGCTGCAAACAGGTCGAGATGCAACCCATGCATCCAAGTGTCACAGGAGAGTGTAAGGGCTCTAAGCTGTGAGAGAGGAGACAGAAAGAAGACTTCATCCCTTTTGTTCTACAGAGGCAGTTACGTTACTTCTTGGAATTTCCTTTTTCCTCATCTGTGAAAGTGGCATTAATAAGTGATGTCTGTGTTCTCTCCAGATCAAAACTTTTAAAGCTTTCATTCTTAATAGTCTCTCCACATGTGTATAAAATTGAAAAAAATCATATTTTTATAATCTATGAAAGCTGCAAATAGAACTGCATTTTAGCTGAGTTTTTCTATTACATATTAAAATTTTGAAAAAGTAAAGTAGGTAAATCATATTGAAAAATATGATTATGTATATATACATGCTTAGTCATTCAGTCGTGTCTAACTCTTTGAAACCTCATGGACTGTAGCCTGCCTGACTTCTCTGTCCAGGAGATATTCCAAGCAAGAATACTGGAGGGGGTTGCCATTTCCTAGTCCAACAATATGATCATTTTATCACAATTATTTCACTGTTTGAGTACCATCCTTTATTAAAAATTAGCTTTGTTATACCTTTTTTTCTAGTCTCATAACTAGAAGATTTGTCTTTCTTAATAATTTTTTTTAACTTTATCAAGGAATAATTGACAAATATATATAAATATATAATTGTATATATTTAAATTATACAGTGTGATTATTTGATGTACATATACATTGTATAATGATTACAGAAATCAAGTTAATTAGCACATCCGTATCCCACATAGCTAATGCAGACGGCATGTGTCTGTGTGTGTGTGTGGTGACAGTGCTTAAGTTCTACTATCGGTAAATTTCAAGCATACAGTACTGACTGTAGTCATTATGCTGAACATTAGAGCCTTAGAACTTACTTTTATGATACCTGAAAGTTTGTACTCTTTGACAGATAACACCCTATTTCCCCAACTACCAAACTCTTGTCAACTACCATTCTTTATTTTTTTTTTCCATTCTGATTCCGTATATAAGTGATACAATACAATATTTGTCTTTCTTCATCTGGCTAATTTCAGTTAGCATAATGCCTTCCGCATTTCCTATGCTGTTGTGAATGGCAAAATTTTCTTCTTTTTTTATGGGAGAATGATTTCCCATTGGGTGTATATCTGTGTGTGTGTGTGAGTCTGTGTGTGTGTGTGTACATTTTCCCCATCTGTTCACCCATTGAACAACATTTAGGTTGTCTTCACATCTTGGCTACTGTAAAGATGCTGTAGTAGGCATTGGCTTGCACATGTCTCTGAGATACTGATTTCACTTCCGTTGAATATACACTCAGGGGTGGTCTTGCTGGATAATATGTTAGTTCAGTTTTAAATTTTTTTGAGGAACTGCCTTGCTATTTTCTTTAATGGCTGTAACATTTTACATTTTCACCTCAACAATTTATAAAGCTTCTGTTTTTTCATAGCATCACCTGCATTTGTCATCTCTTGTCTTTTTGATGACATCCATCCTAACAGGTGGGAAGTGAGATTTCGTTGTGTTTTGATTTGTATTTCCCTGTTGATTAGTGGTGTTGAGCACTTTTTCATATACCTGTTGGCATTTTTATGTTTTCTTTGAAAGCATGTCTATTTGGTTCCTATGCCCATTTTTCAATTGAATTATTCACTTTTTTGCTTTTGAGTTGTATGACTTATTTATATATTTCAGATATTAACCCCTTAGTAGATATATGGTTGTGAATATTTTCTCCCATTCTGTGGATTGTCTTTTCAATTTATCCATCATTTCCTTTACTGTGCAGAATTTATGTAGTTTAAGGAGTCTCACTTCCAATACCAATTTTTTGGACTTTTCCCTTATGTTTTTTATATTTATTTCCCCTATGTGTTTTATATTGAAGTTCTTAATCCATTTTGAGTTAATTTTGTGAGTTGTATAACACATAGTTTCAGTTTTATTCTTTTGCATATGGATGTCCAGTTTTCCTAGCACCGTTAACTGAAGAGAATGTCCTTTTCCCATTGTGTGTACTTGGCACCCTTGTCAAAATTAACTGACCACATATACAGGAGTTTATATCTGGGTCCTCTCTTCTGTTCCACTGGTCTATATGCCTGTTTTTATGTCAGTACCATACTGCCATGATCACTATAGCTTTGTAACATAGTTTGAAGTTAGTGTGATACCGTCAGCTTTGTTCTTATTTCTCAAGATTGCTTTTGCTATATGGGGTGTTTTTTGGTTTCATACAAAATTTGGGATAATTTTAAAAAACTGTGAAAAATGCAGTTAGATATTTTATTGGGATTACATTGAATCTGTAGATCACTTTACGTAGTATGGACATTTTCACAGTATTACTTCTTTCAGTCCAAGAACATGACATATCTTTCCATCTGTTTGTGTTTTCTTCAGTCTCTCATCAGTGCCTTATAGTTTTCAGTGTACAGGTCTTAAACCTTCTTGGTTAAATTTATTCCTAAGAATTATTTTATATGCTATTGCAAAAGGGATTGCTTTCTTAATTTCTCTTTCAGATAGTTTGTTACTAGTGTATAGAAACACACGTTGTTTTCGTATATTGATTTTATATCTTACAACTTTATTTTCTATTAGTTGTAACAGTTTTTTTGAAGTCATTAGGGTTTTCTAGATATGATACATCATTTGTAAATAATGAAAATTTTACTTCTTTTGTCCTAATTTGGATACCTTTTATCACTTTTTTTGCCTGATTACTCTCTCTAGCTGAAGCTTCCAGTACAATGTTGAGTGACAGTTGTCAGAGTAGGCACCCTTGTCTTGTTCCCGATTTCAAAGGAAAAGTTTCAGCCTCTCACCATTGAATGTGATATTGGCTTTGCATCTGCCATATATTCCATTTATTGTATTGAAGCATTTTCCTTTTTTTGAACTGTGGTGTTGGAGAAGACTCTTGAGAGTCCCTTGGACTGCAAGGAGATCCAACCAGTCCATTCTAAAGGAGATCAGCCCTGGGTGTTCTTTGAAAGGAATGATGCTAAAGCTGAAACTCCAGTATTTTGGCCACCTCATGCGAAGAGTTGACTCATTGGAAAAGACCCTGATGCTGGGAGGGATTGGGGGCAGGAGGAGAAGGGGATGACAGAGGATGAGATGGTTGGATGGCATCACTGACTCGATGGACGTGAGTCTGAGTGAACTCCAGGAGATAGTGATGGACAGGGAGGCCTGGCGTGCTGCAATTCATGGGATCGCAAAGAGTCCGACACGACTGAGTGACTGAACTGAATTGAACTAGAGGTTTTTAAATTATGAAAAACGTTGTGATTTGTAAAATGCTTTTTCTGCATCTATTGAGATATTCCAGTGATTTTTTCTTTAATTCTATTAATGTGGCATATCAAATTTATTGATTGCATATGTAGAATGATCCTTCCATCCCAGGGGTAAATCTCACTCAATCATGTTGGATGAGTCTTTTAATGTAGTGTTGAGTTCAGTTTGCTCATATTTGGTTGATAATATTTTAAATCAATGTTCATCGGAGATATTGGTCTGCAGTTTTCTTATGGTGTCCCCTGGCTTTGTTATCTGCATGATGTTGTGTTCCTAAACTGAGTTTCTATTCAGTTTTTTGGAAGAGTTTGAGAAGTATCGGCATTCATTCTTATTTAAATATTTGGTGGCATTCACCAGTAAAAGCATCGGGTTCTGAACCTTTCTGTGGTAGGAGATTTTTGATTCCTGATTCAATCTCCTTACTCATTATTATTCTGTTCAGATTGTCTGTTTCTTCATGATCCAGTCACTCTTTTTTAGGTGGGTAACATAGGTGCATGCCAGAAGCTTTGCCCCCACATGCAAGATCTGCTGCCTCCCTTCCCTGGTGCACCTGATGCCCTGCATGGGCTGCTGTCCCCTTTGCGTCTGCTCTGTGTCCAATCCGGGTGAGCCACGAGGTGTGTATCTGGAGCAGCTCAGGAAACCACAGCTACAAACTCCCCACCACAAGGGCGGCCCAGCAGGGCTGCCAGTTCAGGCTCTTGAGGCTGATGGAGATGCCTGGGGTGCCTGTGCCTTTGGACTCCAGCACTTCTGCCTTGCTTTGCCTTTGTCCAGTCCTCCCTAAATATTGTAGAAGGTGAATAAAGGCTGTGTGTTTCTAGGAATGTATCCATTTCTTCTAGGTTATCCAGTTTGTTGGCATATAATTGTTCACAGCAGAGCTGGGCTTAGAGCATTAGCAGGACTTCCTCGCCATGACAGGTCAGAGCCCTGATGGTGTGGAGTCCAGAGCAGTCCCTTCCTGTATGTGGTGAAGTGCTGTGCTGTTCACATCCCAGATAGAAGGACACAAAAGGGACTGGGGCTTCTGAGGGCCAGTCCCACTCTGGCAACAGCTCCAGTCACAGAGAGTAGGTGCTGTGGCAACTTTAGGCAGGTCTGTCAGTGTAAGCAGCGTTGGTGAAACCTGTGGGAGGCCCCTGGAGCAAAGGCTGCAAAACTCCACTGTTGTGAATCTTGGGTTCTCCTGCTCTCCTTGCCCCATGGAGTGAAATTTCCTCTGAGGCTATCCTTTCTGGCTCCAAACTTCTCTGTACTGGACGGATGGGGTGACACAGGTAATAGGCTTCCTGTGTTTTTCTGTGACCCATCCTTGCCTTTTGAGCCATATAGGGTTTTTTGATGTTGCTTTGTTATAGTCCAGAGCTTTCCCTGAGTTATTTTCTCTAGTTGTGATTGTTTATTACTTTGGGGATTTTTCTTTGGGAGATGAGTATTGGGATTTCCTTGCCCTCCATCCCCATTCATGGATCACATCCTTATCATAGTGAAGGGATTTGTGTAACTCAATGAAGCTATCAGACATGCCATGCAGGGCCACTCAAGACGGACAAGTCATAATAAAGTGACCTGATAAAATGTGGTCCACAGGAGGAGGAAATGGGAACCCAATCCAATATTCTTGGACTGCAGGGAGATCAGACCAGTCAATCCTAAAGGAAATCAACTCTGAATATTCATTGGAAGGACTGTTGCTGAAGCTGAAGCTCCAGTACTTTGGCCACATGTTGCAAAATGCTGACTAATTGATACAGATACTGATGCTGGGAAGGATTGAAGGAGAAGGGGATGGCAAAGGATGGGATGGTTAGATAGCATCACCGACTCAATGTACATGAATTTGAGCAAACTCCAGGAAATAGTGGAATACAGAGGAGACTCGTGCTGCAGTCCATGAGGTCTCAAAGGATCAGACACGACTTAGCAACTGAACAACAAGCTCTCCATCTTGCTGACATCACCTCTTAATCCTACTTTTCATGTATGTTTCAGAAATCTGAAATTGGATTTTTGCAAGGCTATTTTGAGTTGAAAGTTGTTTTTGGAAGCTTAAAAATAAAAATCTTTCTATCATGTCATATCTGCATTAACTACATTATAAAGTTAATTAAGCAATAGCTGGGCATTTCATAGGGATTAATGATTAACGAGGAGTGGATGAGTGGATGGCCCAAGGTACAGCCAAGGACCATTAACATCCACTGGCTATTAATTTCCAGAAAATGCCCAGCATCAAAGTCATTATTGCTATTATGAACTGAAAATGGAAAAGAAATATAGGCATATGGATTTTTTTTAAGGGTGATGCAATTTTAATTAATATGTACAAGGCATTCATGGAGAACTTAATTTTTGTACACTATCCAATCACATTGCTGTTCTCATCTCTTATGGTTCCATTTGGGTTATAATGAAGCAGTAACAATTGTAGACCTGGGTATTTCCTGAGGATTAATGAATGGCTGGGTGGAATTAATTGCCTAAAGTATAGCTTCAGACCATTAACCTCAGTTGGTCACTAATATCTAGGAATTTATTTTAACTGGGGTCGTTTTTATTTTTGTGTAAGAAGAAAAATATATTCAATTATTTTAATATACTGTTGCATTTTTGTTTTCTTGAGATGTATCCAATAATATTAAGGACCTGTGGAGTCTTTCTGTATGTCCATTTCGAAGTTACCTCTTTTTGAATATGAAGAGTGGGTGGAGAACATACTTAGATACTTAGAATAACCTTTTTTCATGAACTTGTTGATTCTTTTCCTTATTGAGATAATCTGTTTCTTACCCTGGTTAAACCTGGAGAAAGATTGCCTTTGTTATCAATCTGTCATCTGTGAATAATATTTTTATCTAATACATATTTATTAATTCTGTTGGCCATTGTTTTTTGTGATGTATATATTCTTAATATGATTTTTCCTTGTATTTCTCTTAATGTTCTACAAGAAAACCAATTCCTTTGATTTATTGTTGTGTTACTAATTTCTGCTTTACTTAAAAAGTAAAAAATTAAATGGATTTATTTAGACTGGAGAGGATAATTAACAAAATGCTAAGATCACCACTTAAAATCCCATTTTGTACTGAAGGTAATACATAAAGAAACTAAAGGTCACAGAGTTACAAGGTTTCCCTTGTTAACTCAGTCAGTAAAGAATCCACCTCCCGAACATTCAGGAAGATCCCCTGGAGAAGGAAATGGCAGCCCACTCCAAAATTCTTGCCTGGAAAATCCCATGGATAGAGGATCTTGGTAGGCTACAGTTCATGAGTAAGAGTCGGACATGACTTAGCGACTAAACCACCACCATCACCGAGTTACAGAAAAAGCTTTAATGAGTATCAGTACAAAATTTGGTAGTATTATGACAGAATTATATTGATTAGATTTCAGTAAGTTCTAACACTAATCCTTGACTGACTTCAAATAACATAAATTTAAAAAATGCTAGTATTAAAATTGTTATAAATTTTGAACTATGTGTCTGGAAGGTACTTGCTAAGTACCCTAAATATGATTGATATAGAGGCTATTTATTGAAGTGATATAACTTAATATATATGTGAATTTATTAGGACTCATGCAGTGTTAGCAAAGTTTGTGTGTTAGTCTCTCAGTTGTGTCTAACTCTTTGCAACCCCATGGGGTGTAGCCCACCAGGCTCCTCTTCCATGGGATTTTCCAGGCAAGAATACTCGAGTGGGTTGCCATTTCCTTCTCCAGGGGATCTTCCTGACCCAGGGATTGAACCCGGGTCTCCTGCATTGTAGGAAGACTATCATCTGAGCTGTACCATGTCATAATAATTAATATTTTTGGAAGTCTTGGGTATATTTTTAATAAAAATACTTGAAAAATGGACATCATCTCCAGATAGTGTAATACTTTTACATTTGTCTATTTCTCTGCATTAACTGTTAATAATAAGTCAAATTTGAGTATGTATCATAAGATGCTTTCTTGGGGAAAGGCACTATGGAAAACAGAGTGTGTGTGTATACATTAGGTGGACTCATAAAAACAGCTTCCCATAAGAAAGTAGTCATTTTGTGTATAAACTGTGGTTCTTTTGTTGTTGACTTATTTATTTTCTTAAATTATTTATTATTTATTTTTGGTTGCACTGAACCTTCATTGCTATGTGGGCTTTCTCTAGCTGTGGTGAGCAGGGGCTGCTCTTTGTTGTGGTGCACTGGTTTCTCATTATGACGGCTTCTCTTGCTGGGGAGCACGGGATCTAGGCACACAGCATTGAGTAGTTACATCAGGCGGGCTCAGTAGTTGTGGCGGGCAGGCTTTCGTTGCTGCACAGCATGTGAGATTCTTCCCAGACCAGGGATCAGACCCTTGTCCCCTGCATTGGTAAGCAGATTCTTTACCACGGTACTACCAGGGAAACCCTGTTGTTGACTTACTTAAATAATTACTTTTGTTTATTTTTACAAGTGTAGCTAAACCTAAATTTCAAAAAACATGAATCAAATAATCAGAATATGTTAACCACATATATCTGTTAAAAAGGGCTATACTGGTGACTCCACCTGTAAAGTAAGTCCACTTTACAGGTGGACTTCCCTGGTGGCTCAGATGGTAAAGCATCTGCCTACAATGCGGGAGACCCAGGTTCGATCCCTGAGTCAGGAAGATCTCCTGGAGAAGGAAATGGCAACCCACTCCAGTACTCTTGCCTGGAAAATTCCATTGATGGAGGAGCCTGGTAGGCTACAGTCCATGGGGTCGCAAAGAGTTGGACACGACTGAGCAACTACAATTTCAATGTCAATGTTACCAGTGACTCAGTGGTAAATAATTTGCCTCAGTGATAAAGGTGCAGGACACTCACATTTGATCCTTGGGACAGGAAGATTCCCTGGAGAAGGAAATGGCAACCTAGTCCAAGATTCTTGCATGGGAAAGCCCATGAACAGAGGAGCCTGGCAGGCCTCTGTGTGGTTGCAGAGTCGGACATGACTGAATGACAGAGCACATCTGTTAAAAAAAAATTTAATATTGAAATTAAAATAGAAAACATTCTAGCAGACTTCTTAACATTAAAAATATTCAATAATTGTAATTGGACTAGGTTTTTTGTGTTATCTGTTATAACGAATGGTTACTCTATGAAATAAAACTAACCTTATCTGCCTTATACTATAATAATAGTATTTTTCGTAATATTTATTCTGTGTTGTACAATCTATAAAGTGTTTTCTATATGCTTTCATGCTAAGAAGCAATTATTCTGTTTTAGTAAATGGCTGATGAAAACCAAGAAAATTAAATGACTTAAAGTTCTTAAAGTAATGAGCAGTAAGCCTGAAACATAGGATTTCTTTCTCTAGATCTGATACCTTACCTTATATCTGAGCTTCACAGATGGAGCAATATAATATTGGGTTGGCCAAGAAGTTCATTTGAGTTTTCCCATGATAGCTTACAGAAAAACCAGAATGAACTTTTTGTCTAACCCAATATGTCTGATCATATGGTCATTTTAAATGTATGTTAGTTACTTTAGGATACTTTTTTCATTTTATTTACAATTTAGCATTTTTTTCACTGTAAAGCATAGCAATACTATTTTCAGTTACATTTAAATCACATGCACTTATAAAAATCAATTCTAATATTAAAATTAATGAATTTTCTTTCTTTCTGGCCGAACAATTGCTATTATGGTATATGGATTTATATTTCTTACAGAGTTTTAAACTGTTATTTTAAATTTCAACTTAATTTAGTGACCATACTACAATTAGTGTTATAATAATCTTTAGAAATTCAAATAGATGTATCTTTTGATTGTCATCAAACACTGTTATAGTTCAGTCTGTTTCTTTATAAATCCATTGTTTAAAATTCAAAACAGTGCTCTTGTTCAGCTAGCCACATTTCAGTGAAGCTGTATATAATCTTGTATAGGTGCATTGCTTTCAACCTCCAACCAGTTTATTATTTTCCCTTATTTTATTTTTTGCAGAGTTTCATATTTGTCTTAATAAGCTTTACATTATTTTTGCTTCTTGGTACTGAATCTCCAATAGGTCTATTTTGTCTCTACTTATAAGAGCATGCCAAAAAATTGTTATTTTTTTGAAAGTGGCACTTCAAGAATTTGTTTGAAAATGTCTTTGTATGCAACATTTATGTGCAACAAAGACTATTTGTTCTTATGACAGTGAGAGTATTCAGGAATGCTGTGAAATGAAGACCAGGGTCAGGAAATTTATACAATCCAGATTTAATGTGTTCTCTGGAATGTCAATAGTTTTGAATGTTCATATTGCTAGGGTAACAAAAGAAATAAAATGTTGCATCTAAGTTTGTAAATTAGAAGGTATCATAGAAACTGAAGGATGAGTTTTCCAAAAATGATAGATCCTAAATACTAGGAATCAAAATAGTTTTCTAAACTATAATTTCAAAAGAAAATTCTAGATGGTTAATCAACGAAAGGCAGTAATCTGCTTTTCCATATATTTAAAATTTCTTTAGAGAAATTTAAAAATTCCAATGAAATTAGGTATTATCTTCTAAGATAGTCCTCTTCCAGACCTAATGTTTTCCAAATTCACCCCTTTTAAAGGCTTAAGTTCCATCTTGAACCTCTGTGAAATAAATTGCTGTTTTTTGATGTCAAAGAGAAAAATACAAATTAAACAACATGTTACTATACCTGTCAGAAGGAGAACCTATTTCTTTTAAAATAATGTGGATCTTGAGTTATAAAGGCCTGACCTCTGTGCTGTCCCAACTTTGATTCTGTAAAGTTAAATATTAGTAAAATACAATGAATCTAGGAATAAAAATTCTTACTACTACTTTTTTATAAAAAAAATAGATATTATAGATTTCTGTTCATATAGAACAGGTTCTAGATACATTTGGAAATAAACTGATTTACAAACCTTACATGTTTTAGGACTAAAACAGTGCAGAGGTTTATAACTTTTCTTTTGCTCGTGATCAGTCAATCCTTCTGATTTAGTTATAGAACCAACGTGTTTATGATTAGCTAACTTTAGAAAGATAATCTTTAAAAATATATACAGCAGATAAGAACTATGTAGATTTATTACTCTATATAATAATGTTTTTCCTTTATTCTGAAAGAGTCCTAGCTATACTGGTATTTGAGGTTTAGATAATATTATGTTTTTATTTAACTGTACAATAAGAGTCAATTTTTATTGTCTGTCATGACCTGGCAAGATAAATATTTTGATTTCTGATATTGGAAAGTCTTCCCTGTGAGATAAAATTGATGAGCCAAAGGATACACATCTTCTGTCTCACATCTGACTTAGTAGACTTGAGGAAATGTATTCCATTTTCTGTTCATCTTACTTTATGGCTGAGAATTAGGGGAGGGAAAAATATGGAAGAACTAGAAGTGTGAGTCTTGGTCATTGGGGTTGTTTTGGTGAGTATACAACTGATTTAGTCATGTACTGAGCTCAGTTCAACCTCATTCCTTGTATGAGGGCAGGAAAACAACTGAAAGTGAGCTCCCAGAGAAAGGCAAGTCATGTTGGGTTGGTAATATGCTGTACATCACTAGCTGCATCTATGCTCAGAGAAACACCTTTAATCATGAGTCTCAGATATACTTTTTGGATAGAAGGGGGAAAGATCACTGCTGCCTGTTCTATTTATTCTTCCCATTGTATCTAATAATTGGAGAAGGAAATGGCAACCCACTCCAGTGTTCTTGCCTGGAGAATCCCAGGGACGGGGGAGCCTGGTGGGCCGCCGTCTATGGGGTCGCACAGAGTCGGACATGACTGAAGCAACTTAGCAGCAGCAGCAGCATATCTAATAATGATTCCTTTAAACTTGCTAATGCCTTTTTTCTTTAGCTTTCACTTCAGTTCAGTCCAGTCACTTAGTCGTGTCCGACTCTTTGCGACCCCTTGAATCGCAGCACGCCAGGCCTCCCTGTCCATCACCAACTCCCGGAGTTCACTCAGACTCACGTCCATTGAGTCAGTGATGCCATCCAGCCATCTCATTCTCTGTCATCCCCTTCTCCTCCTGCCCCCAATCCCTCCCAGCATCAGAGTCTTTTCCAATGAATCAACTCTTCTCATGAGGTGGCCAAAGTACTGGAGTTTCAGCTTTAGCATCATTCCTTCCAAAGAAATTCCCGGGCTGATCTCCTTCAGAATGGACTGGTTTGATCTCCTTGCAGTCCAAGGGACTCTCAAGAGTCTTCTCCAACACCACAGTTCAAAAGCATCAATTCTTCGGTGCTCAGCCTTCTTCACAGTCCAACTCTCACATCCATACATGACCACAGGAAAAACCATAGCCTTGACTAGATGGACCTTTGTTGGCAAAGTAATGTCTCTGCTTTTGAATATGCTATCTAGGTTGGTCATAACTTTTCTTCCAAGGAGTAAGCATCTTTTAATTTCATGGCTGCAGTCACCATCTGCAGTGATTTTGGAGCCTCCAAAAATAAAGTCTGACACTGTTTCCACTGTTTTGATTGAACCATATGGGGTGTGAGTTGACATTCATCAGTTACCTAGCATAGAAACTCAGTTTTTCTTTGGGGATCATCTGAAGAAAGATGGATGATAATATCTGGCCATCCATCATGGTTTATTTCCAAAGTGGGATTTATTTCCTTTCTGTCCTTGACCTCTGTATGACCAGTCAAATACTAATGATACAAATGGAAGATTCAGTAGAGATTTTGAAGATATTTGTAATCATTTCAAGAGTTCAGAATGAGGTAATGAGTGTTCACAAGTTAGTGTCCAGTGGCCACTGTGATCATGGGGGAATTATAAGCAGAGTATCTCTGGGGTAGGAATTTATCTGGGGTGTACCTTCTCTGGTTCTTGTTAGAGCTTGGTTCTCCAAAATTACCATTGATTCAGTGAGTTATCTGGTAAAATTCCAATAAATTCTTGTTTGTCCAAGTTAACTAAAGTCAACTTTAGTTGACAAAGTTCTGTCCTTTTAAACCAAATTCTGATTGTGAGTTTGATAGGATCCTTTGAAATATAATGTCTATAACTTATTTCTGTAAACCATCAACTGTTCCTGAGCATGAGTAAAGAGGTGGCCAGACTAGATTTGTGATTTAGAAAATCTCTGGGACAACAATGTGGGTGATGGATTGTAGGTGTCAAAGCTGGAGAGATGAGTATAATTAAAAGGCTATTGTTAGTTTTCAAGTGGGAGAGAATAAAGACCTGAACTCACAAATGACACTGTGAAATAGGAATTCACAACCTTTAGGGATTATTTCAGTAGTAAGGAGTGAGAAGGTAGAAAGACACATTCGAGGTGTCCTATTTGGATGGCTTTTAACATAGAGACAAAAAAAAAGAGAGAGAGAGAGAGAGAGAGATCCCAGGGAGGAGGCTGAGTAAACAGTGAAAATAAGTAAAAGGAAAAGCAAGGCTGAGTAGTATTTTACAAGCCAAGAGAGGAGAGAGTTTCATGAAAAACAGACAATTTCAAAGTGTCAAATAACAGAGATGTCGAAGAGAATTACAATTAGAAATTAACCATAGGATTCGGCAGGTTGGAGGTTATCAGTGAACTGAGAGCAGTGCAGGTGAAACGGTAGGGTTGGAGCCACCTTACAGAAGACTGATCTGGAGGTAAGCAATTTGACAAGTGCAGGTTTTGTGTTGTTACTTTTCTGATGAGCTTGACCAAGAGAGTAAAAAGGGAGCGGTGCGATTAATAAAGTCATCGCTTAGAAACACACTTAGAAAACCCAAGGAAGGGTTACTTACTTTTTAGTAACCTAGAAAGGAAGCTAGAAAGGAAGCTGGAAAGTAAGTTGGAACAAAGTCATGCTTTGAAACAAATAATTTTTTGTATCATGCATATAGTTTCCTCATTAGTGAAACTGGAATTACAGTAACTACATCACGTGGGATCTTGGAGATAGAGATATTGTAGGCTAAGCTTGGATTGTACTTTTTTGATGTCAGTCTCCTATGCTGTCATGGTAATTGACCTGTGTTGTTTCTCTAGTTCCTTTTCTAAACTCTAATCTCTTTGATGCCGTGTAGTATGGATTATATTCAAGGTTGCATTCCCAGCTTTTGGAATGTTTCTCCTACATATAGATTCTCAATATACCTTAGTTCGATTTTATTTTGTTTTTATTTTGAGAATGTCACCATTTTTTAAAAGACTTTATTGAATTTGTTACCATATTGTTTCTGTTTTATGCTTTGGCTTTTTGGCCATAAGACCTGTGGGATCTTAGCTCCCCAACCAGGGATCGAACTTACACTCCCTGCTTTGGAAGATGAAGTCTTAACTATTGGATCAGCAGGGAAGTCTCTACCTTTGTTGGATAAAGCAAATAAATGCCTAAGCCAGTGGAAATGTAGTAAATATTAATTTCTTCTTCTCTAAAGTGTTTTGGCACCTTATCCGCTGACTCCATGTAAAACATTCGTTTTTATCGCCTCACTTCTGCATTTTAAATTTTCTTTCTGTAGGAAAAAAGTTTGCTAAAGTTAATTGTAGATTCTGATAAGTATTCTAAAGTCTTTTCCCTTGAGATAAAACATGGAAGTTATTTTTTGTTTGTTATAACTTTAAGGCAAACAAAAGTGGAAGAAGATATGTGTTGTATATAAATATGACAATATATAATTAGGACATGCTTTATATGACTGAATTATAGCCTTAAACAGAATGTTTAATGCTGTGATACTTTTGCTTTCCTCTCCTCAAAGCAAATCAAGTATTCCTGTCACAACACTTTATCATTGTAGAATCAAAAAATTATAAGACATATCAAGAGATCATCTAATTTAGTAATTGCCTCCAGTCTCATACTGTTTTAAAAAAATGAGATTTTGTAAATATGAATAATAGCAAAAACTTTAAAAGTAAAAAATTGTAAGAAGCCAAAGTGGGGGTTGTCTCCTCGTTCTAGTGCTGTTTTATTATTATTTTTTAATGTATTTTTTTTAGTAGAGGGATAATTGGTTTACAATATTGTATTGGTTTCTTCCATCCATCAATATGAATCAGCCATAGGTATACAGATACCTCCCTCTTGAGCCTCTCTCCCACGTCCCAGGCCATCCTAGCCCTCTAGATTGCTGCTTTAAATTCTAATGGTTTTTAAAGTTATTTTTAATATAGTATAACCTAAAAGCTAGTTGTAAGTTCATTATGTTACATCTTTATTTACAACTGTAAAACTAAAAACTAAAATGAATCAATACAAAAATAATAAAACCAATAAAATTTTAGATTAACATTACCTTAAAGCAGCAGTATTATTTTTCTGAAACCAAGTCAGTGCTCACAGTGTGACTGTGATCCAAACTCTCATAGGCACAGAATGTTGGCAGTTCATGGTATTTGTGTTTCAGTCTTCCCAAGGAAGACTCAGTTCTCCTACCTTCTCCATCCAAAATGCTACCCGTATTTCATAATGCTCACCTTCGTCATTGCACTTTACTTGGTGTTCATTCATCCATGTCTTAAATCCCCCAGTTTTCTTTTCTCATTAGTCCAGTACAGTAAATCAAATTCTACGTGGTGGCAATGGGGACTTCAAATTCAGTCCCTGAATTGTGAGACAAGATGTGTCATTCGGGTTTTGACTCTTCTAAGTTGTCATTGTGATGTTCTTATTTATCATTCAGATTATCTTGAACACTAAGTAAAACACCACAAATGAATCGTATTGGAAACCCACTGAGCCTCTTGTTGGAGGGATCTTGATTGTATAATATATTGGGTAACCTGTATAATATCCATGGTGATCATAAGGTTATTTTAGTTTTAATAAAAAGCTTAAAATTTATCTCCATTTTTACTGAATGGCTATCACGCCAGTAGTCTTGCCTGGAGAATTCCATGGACAGAGGAGTCTGGTGGGTTACTGTCCAAGGAGTCGCAAAGAGTCGGACTCAACTGAGCAACTAACATTTGGACTTCCCTGGTGGCTCAGACAGAAAAGAATCTGCCTGCCAATGCAGGAGACCTGGGTTCAATGCCTGGGTTGGGAAGACCCCTAAAGAATGGAAAGACAACCTACTCTAGTATTCTTGGCAGGAGAATTTCATGGACAGAGGAGCCTGATGGGCTACGACTGAGTGATTACCACTTAGTTACTTTAATGTTCTTAAGAACTTATTTTCATTTTTGCTCCTCCTTTATTTTATTAGCATTTTTTCTATTCTGCTTTCCCACCATTCCATTATGCTTCCACACTACTAAACTGCATTTTTAAGGGGCAGTGTTGCTTGAGTAGTATGATTACTGGACTGTTACTGCACATTGTGTGATTTTAAAAGAAAACCTGTTTTATATTTTTATAACATTTATTTACTTTTAAATAACACCATGATATTCCTGATATATTCATATTGGAGTTCTTGAAGTCCCTGTGTTGTCTTTACTTACTCCTCTCCCATCCAGTTCTTATATTCTTTTTCTGAATATTTCATTTTTATAATTCATTCAATAGGTATTCAATTGTTTCTTGTGTGCTAAGCACAAAGGAGACATTAGTTTTGATATAAATCTATGCCTTCCTAGAGTTTACAGTTCTGGTTAGGAATGCAGACAAGTAAAACTAGGTATATTTTATTTATCCTACCAAGGCATGGTGCTGCAGAACAGAGACTCACTTTAGCTCTGCAAGTAACTGGAGATGGAAGCTCTCAGACTAGGAGGGGTAGAATTGGAATGGATAGAATTGAAGAAAGAGCTATCAAAATAGAAGAGTTTTTAGAACTTCAATGTCTGACATTACCAAAATGCCCTCTACCTCCTGTTTCTGCTACTTTCTGGCTCACCTTCCTTCTCCCAGGCTTTTCCATTAATGAAATACCAACTTTATAGCATCCCTGTTTGCTCTAGGAGAAAAAGATTAGAGAATGACTTTCAATGGCTGCATTTAGGTGACAAGTTCATCTTTGGGATAGTCACTATGACCAGAGAGAGGGGACACCTGTGATTACTTGGTCCAGCTTAGTTACATTTTGGAAGTTGTGGATGGGGAAAGCTAGAGGCTACCATACCATTCTGGGCAGCAGAGGCAGCAGGTGAAAGAAACAGAAACTGGAAAGAGTTAAAGTGGAGTGTTAGAGACAGGATAGGGTTTAGTATGACCAAAGTGCATAAGGTGTATATAATAGAATGTGTGATGTAAGAAATAGACAGAGATGATGGGAATGGTAAAGCAGCTTAAATCTTGAAGAGCTGTTGAAGCAATACCAGCACAATTTTATTTTGTCCTCTAGGTGGAGACACTGAAAGTTTTTTAATTCAAATAATTTTTATTATATGTGCTCTACTATTAAGGTGATCTTCCCTGAAAATCCAGGAAAGAACAGATGAGAAGCTGAAAAAAATAGCAACAAAAAATAAATTCCCCTCATTAAACACTTTGTAACTTCAAAACATCAATGCTTTTTGACAGTCATACATTTATCTTACAATGAATAGTATATCTTTTATAGACTATTATGCATATGGATATATAACTCATACAAAGATGAGAGAAAATGCTAGAAACTAGGATCATGCAAGAAGAAAATGTACCTTTTTTTGTGTGTGTACCTAACATTCACAAGCAAATCAAGCTTTTGAGTTTGATTTGTAAGACATGCTGACATTTCAAGACGATTCTACTCTTGTACCCTTATTTGAGTGAAATAAATATATTACAGAAGATTTCAAGTGACAAGGCACTACTGAGATTTAGGACACTGAGTTTTGTGTTTCAGTTTTTTTAAATTGAAATATAGCACACATACAGAAAAATACACAAATAGTGTGTGGATTGACACATTACTACTCTAGAAGCGACTAAAATGTTTAAGAAGCAAGATGGCAAGATTAGATTCTGTGCTTTTGAAATTAATAGCAGAAATAGCAAGAGACCAGAGAGTTTTTCAGGATTCCAGGGAGAGGAGAAGGTCTTTCTAAACTAGAGTCTAAATTAGGAGAGTTGTTGTTGTTCAGTCACTAAGTTGTGTCTGACTCTTTGTCACTCCATGTACTGCAGCACTCCGGGCATCCTATCCTTCACTGTCTTCCTGAGTTTGCTCATACTCATGTCCATTGAGTTGGTGATGCCATCCAACCATCACATCCTTTGCTGCCCCCATCTCCTTTTGCCTTCAATCTTTCCCAACATAAGCATATTTTCTAGTGATTTGGCTCTTCACATCAGGTGACCAAAGTTTTGGAGCTTCAGCTTCAAATTAGAACAGTATCTTTAGACAAAGAGGAGGGGAAGCATTTATTCTGTGTGTGTGCATGTGTGCATGCTAAGTAGCGTCAGTCGTATCCAACTCTTTGTGACTCTGTGGACTGTAGCCTGCAGACCCCTCTGTCCATGGGATTCTCCAGGCAAGAATATGGGTGTGGGTTGCCATTTTTTTCTGCAGGGAATCTTCCTGGATCAGGGATTGAACCCATGTCTCTCATGTCTCCTTCATTGGCAGCCAGATTCTTTACCACTACCTGGGAAGCCCACATTTAGTCCCTGAACTATAGATAACTTTCTATGGAGAAATGTGAAAATTGGCTATTGGACCTGAAAGCATTTTGGTTAATAGCTTGCTCTTCTAGATGCAAGTTCATAAATTTATGATATTGTGTCTTTAGTACTCCTAACTTTTTAAAAAACTTAGGGTAAGAAACAAGTCCTAGCATTAGGAAAACACACTCAGAAGAATCTTTCTCAAGATAAAACAAAATTTCTAATACAAAAAATTTGTGAGGTTAATCTGATGGATGTAGGTTTACCTCTAAAATATAATCAAGAGTCTTTACAAATCCTGAATGTTAATTTCTTAATTACCTTTTTAATTTTCTTCCTGTAAAAATTATGAGCACTGAGAACATCATGTCAGTCATCTGTTCCAGTTAATTTCACAGGAAGATGGGGATAGAAACTCAGCAGATGGTGCAACCTTTGCTCTGAGAGTAGTGTGGGTTAAGTAGTCACTCTGTGGGTTCCTGTCTTTTTGTTTTAAACTCACAGAGAGCAATGGGATGATTAGTCCCTGGCCACTCACCCTGTCCTACTTCTCTCATTGTAAGGCAGAATGGTATAGTGGCATGAATATTAGACGAGGGAATAGTAGTAAATGTTCATTTCAGTGCCTGTCTGATTCTAACTATCTGATCTTAATCAAGTTTTTAAGTTCTCAAAAAACATCAAGGAAGTTGAGTTAAAAGCTTTACTTCCCTCTAGCTACAGATATATTGCTGAACCTCTAAGGTTTATTTGCCTTGTGTGATTCCCTAAAGCATTATAAATCTTTTGCATTTTTTCATCTTTAATAAAATTTATCTCAGGATGTTGGTAAGAATTCAAAGAGATTAAGGATTTTTAAGTAATCGAATTCTTAAATGCTACCCAAATTAATGGAAGTTATCATTGACAGTTACACTACATTCCACCTTACTCTAAACCCTTCCTCATATTCTCTCACTCACTGAAGAAGTATTCCTTTTCCTAAGAAGATCCAGCTATTGATTTATTTCTGCAGACCTTAACACATTCAGTCAGAAGGCTTGGTGGGATTTTCAGTTTGCTTGTTTTTGGTTTTTATGTTTAAACTTTGCTCAGGCAACATACAACCATTTCCAAGCAAAACACATTGTATTCACCAACATGTTTATGAATTGAAATCCTGCAGTAGTCAGTGTCAACAGAGTTTAAAATGAACTCTGAATGTTCAGAGAACTGTGCCTAAACTTAAAGAGAGTAAATCTCCAGATGGTTTATTGAGAAGTATGATGTGCACTATTTCCTTATTAAGTTTGCATTTTGGGTACACAAGGCTTAATTGATGTTTACCATGCCCAGACTTGTGTAGAGAAGACTTACAAGCCAATAACTAAATATCTAAATGTAATTTGCCAGTGCTTAGTGCTTTTAAGCATATCTGGGTCTGGAAAATGTTTGATGAAAATGTTATTTTTCTAGCTTTCCTTACATACTTCATAGCTCTGCAGCAGGGGACAGTGATTGTGTGGGAGCCTCATGTTTGGAAAACATTGTTGTGAATACTTTCTTTCATGGCATACTGCTAGAGTAATTTTCCAAAAGACATGGGGAGAAAATGGGTATTGAATTTCTTCTAGATATCACATATTATCTCTTTTGATCTTGCTACAGCTTTGTACAGTATATTGCCATTTTAGAACTGAAAACATTGGGGCTCAAAAGGATAAGTTTCCCATTGATCACATGCTTGATGGAGGAACTAGAATTTGATTCAAAGGCCAGTGCAACCTGTTAGAGTTTCTGTTTTGTCCTTTTTAGGACAAAATTTTTCTATCTAGAACCTCTATACTTGGATTAAATGGTATCCTTCTTCCCTTGTGTTTTCTGTGTTAGAGTTCATAATTTGTATGGTATAAAATTTGTTTTTATTATTTTTTAAAATAGTTTTTATTGTCAAATAATGAACAGTTTGTAACTTTGGATGATGTTTTATGTTAATTATCAAAATGTGCTTTCAGAAATAATTTATACATTTGTTTGTATACATACAAGTGCTTGTGTGATATCTGTAATTTGAGATATAAGTAACTTACACTCATAACCTATACGTTATCTTATATATAATTTATAGGTCTAATTTGTATGTAATATAATATCAATATAGAAGTTATGATATAGCACACATAATGTATGTATATGCATGTATACATTTAATCCAAAATTAGACAAGGTTTCAGAATAGATATTTAAAGTGACTTCACATCAGGATATTAAATTTTGCTCAAAATATGCTTTTCTTAAAACCTCAAAAATTGAGAAGGCAGTTTACAGTTAGGTAAATTCAAAAGCTACTTTAGGAACCTTGGCTACACGTGTATTTTTTTTTTTTTGAGTAAATAGTACATTGTTATTAGTTGCTAACTGCATAATCATAAGATTAGTAGTGTGAAGTCATTTCTTTTTAAGGCTCCCAAATAAACTTAAATGTATAATCAAATCCAGCAGTAAAACTAGCAACAACATAATTTTAAGATACTCAAGGTATATGCCATGACTGTACAGTACGTCCTTGATGCCAGCAGCACATATGGCGTGCTTGCCTGCTTCTCTGTGGTGCTGTCTCCCTGTTGTTGGCACAGCAATAGCACTCCACAGTGCAATTTACAGACACGGTATTTCCATACATACTCCATGACAAACACATATTATACCACAAGGCACTGTCTTTAAATGGTTGAGATAAGAAGAGTTATTTCAAGTTTCGTAGAGAACATTATCCAGTTATCTTTAGAGATTTCTCATTTCTCTTTAAACAAAATTGAAACTCTCTGCTTTGTCTGAGAAAGCATGCGTGAACTAATGCCATCTTATCTTTCTTTTCACTTGCTATTCTTCCCTACACTCCGGCCACACTGGCCACATTTTGCTACCTCCAATATGCTATATTTTTTATATACTGTGCCTTCTCAGTAAAATGCACTTGATAGTATGCCTATATTAATAAAGTCTAATTTTACAAGCATTAGGAAGCTTTGCTTTACATAGATATTCAATAACATGTTACATTTGATTGAATAGATGAAACACATTGTTTTTCCTAATTCATTAGAAGGTATTTTAAATGTGTTATCT
Source organism: Bos indicus x Bos taurus (assembly GCF_003369695.1). NCBI lineage: Eukaryota > Metazoa > Chordata > Mammalia > Artiodactyla > Bovidae > Bos > Bos indicus x Bos taurus. The sequence continues at coordinate 100,353,552 of NC_040077.1, read as the reverse complement.
TCCTTTGATGTCCATTTGCCTAAAGGCAGAGTTGAAAATAAGGTCTTCGCCTAAGTAATAATGGAACACCAGAAAAGTTTTTTTAAAAAGTAAGCATTTAATAATTTTTTGATTTAATTGAGAAGGCCTCAAATGCATAAATACCTTTATAAGTTTTCTTTGCTTCTAAACATGGCAGAAAAAAAAAAAAAAACAGAACTATCGTAAATGCAGGAAGTATCTTTTTGTAACACGTGAAGTTTCTGTGGAGATTTGCTGTGTCCGACTGTGACCTACTAGACAGAAATCATTATAAAAGTCCTCTGTTAAAGTCACATTCATTTTCATCAAAATCTCTGTGTGTTCTACTGCCAGTCTTTTACCATTTCTAGAGCTTATGGTGTCCACCAAACATATTGGAGATATTTTGAAATATATGTTCTGTCGTCACCGTATCACTTTTATGAAAGCTTCCATTTGGAGCGACCAGGCAGAGGCAGAATTGTAGTGGTTTTAAATTGAGGTTTCTTTTCTAGTTCAGACTCTACCTTAGACTCAACCCTATACTTCCTAATATTGTAGACCTTAGGTACGTTTCCTTGGGGTTTCTCAGGTGGCTCAGTGGCAAAAAAATCCACCTGCCAATGCAGGAGACACAGGAGATGTGGGTTTGATCCCTGGGTCCTCCCCTGGAGGAGGAAATGGCAACCCACTCCAGAATTCTTGCCTGGAAAATCCCATGGACAGAGGAGCCTGGTGGGGTACAGTCCATGGGGTCGCAAAGAGTCAAACATGACTGAACATGGATGACTTTCACAGGCAAGTTTCCTTGTCACTGAAATAGAAGTATTGATAGAACCTTTAACATAAGGGAAACTTAAGTATTAAATAAGTTAATGACTATTAAGTAAAGTACTTGGTCAGTAAATACTCAATGTCAGATACTTTTGTTTTCATAAAAAGTTGCTTTTCTTAAATTGCAACCTCAGAATTCCTCCTGGGGAGAAAAGGAGCTATCTTTTGGAATATGGTTTAACTGGCATGTGTAATGGAATGGAGGGTGGGGTATGATTCTCTGGTCATAGTCTAGATGAAGCCATGGTAAGAGAAAGAAATAGCTCTGAGAGATTTACAAGGATCTGGGAGCTTTGTGGAGAGAATCAGGGGAGTAAAATAGAATCTAGTAACATGGCAGAAAGGTGGGGCTTGAGAATATAATGGGAGAATTTTGATTTTTATGATAAGAATGGCTAAGGGACTTTTAAAAAAATAGGAATGCCTGGTATTTAAGTTTTTATTGTAAGGCTGCACTCTTATAAGGTCACACTTTGAATAAAGTTGGCCATTCCAACACTCTTGAATGTGTAGCACTTTGAGGAGTAAGGGAATTGGGGTGGTGCTCAGATAGGCAGTCATGATACAAAATGAACAACAATGCTAAAGGTGAAATTTAGGGTTGATATATAAAATATGGCAGAAATGGGAACCCCAAACTAGGGATGAAGAGATGACAGTAGGTCACCATTCCTACTGACAAATTAATCTTTGGAAGTTTAGGGAGAGATGTCGGTTTCTGTTAATATTTAAGATGAAAGTGTATTTAGCTAACTTTTACTTAATTCTTAGAAAACTGATAACCCAGTCCAGTTGGAGTTCTTGGTGGCATTCAGTTTATGACATTATTAATATGGAACATGGTGGTGTTGGGGAAAATGTAAGGATGGTACATGCAGAATGGTCAGGCTTGACTGGTACTTCTAGGCTTCAGGGCACTAGGCACCTGGAACATTCAGGGCAATAGGATCCTAGGGCTCTCAGGAATAAAGAAGCCAGTTTCTCTGCTTATTCCCCCTTCCCCAGCTCTCCTGATATGTCTGTCTTTTTCTCTGTATTTGTTTTTACCTATATTGCTACCATTTAACTACTCTTATTCATTTACATTTTATATTTATTCATAACTATTGATTGCACTTACATGTGAAACTCACTGCATGTTTTCAGCTTCTTTATCTACTCATCCCAATGGAATATCCTAGTTCAAGAGAGAATCTGATTGCACTAACTCATTTCCAAGTCATGCCTGTGAATGGACATCCTTGTATCTGAATTCAACCTGGAGCAAAAATGACTGAGAACAAACTGGTGTCAGAAAATGTGTCTGGTACAAACTCTAGAAATAACCTTACATTTTCAAGACATTAATTTTTCCCTACTGAATCACTTTAAACATTCTGAAAATGGGGTACATTGACCTGTGTTTGGACTGAAGTTTTGTGACCTATGGGATATTTCAGAATAGGGAATCAAACTCAAGTGTGTTGATTGCATTCCATCATTCTCCCTGGAAGTTAGTTCCTTGGTTGACACTTTCTAATAGGAATACCCTTGTAAAGACGAAACAAATGACACACCCTAGTAAGATTATTCCTAGGATGAATGCTAGAAATAAGCAGGTGAACATCTGAACACTTCCCAGTTCTTTCTTTTCATGTCTTGCAAGGGAGACGCCAGAGAATCATTATCTGTTTCCTGTCCTCAAAACAGATCCCCCTTATTGAAAAACTGAGTGACAAGCAATCTGGCCTATCCATATGACCATATTGTTTTCATCCCCTAATTAGCCTAGTCCTCGCTGTGTTGATGAGGAAACAGATGCATGAAGCAGCAAATTACCTTCATCTCTGCTCGGAACAACAACAACAAAAAGACACAGCACTAAATTGTCTCATTTGAACTTGTGCAGTTCAAATGCAGTAAAGTGGAAATATTCAAGAAGGGAATGTGGCTTTTAAAAACATGTTTTCTTTTCATTTAAAAGTCATCACAGAAGAGGGATTTGAATTATAGGAAAACGGCAACTTTAGTTGGAAATGCTGCTACTGCTACTGCTAAGTCGCTTCAGTCGTGTCCGACTCTGTGCAACCCCATAGATGGCAGCCCACCAGGCTACCCCGTCCCCGGGATTCTCCAGGCAAGAACACTGGAGTGGGTTGCCATTTCCTTCTCCAATGCATGAAAGTGAAAAGTGAAAGTGAAGTTGTTCAGTTGTCTCCGACTCTTAGTGACCCCATGGACTGCAGCCCACCAGGCTCCTCCATCCATGGGGTTTTCCAGGCAAGAGTCCTGGAGTGGGGTGCCAAATGATTACTCCTTATTAAAAGACTGATAGCCAGTTGGTTCATTAATTGACATGTGGATAAATAGAGATAAATGTAATGTTTGTGTTCCTGAGGGCATGCTGCATGTTTATCTTCCATGCCTCGTTCTCGTCAAATTAATTGTAACGGCTCCTTTTGGATTCTTTACCTGATTACATTGGAGGTGTAATTTTGTATCCCTATCAAAGTGGCAGAAGTATAGGGAGGAAAAGTGTAGGGGGCAGCTAATGGGAACCAAATTGCCTGAGAGACAGTCTTTCAGCTCAGGTTTTTGACTTCCAGTTAGAACTCTGTAATGCTCTGTTATGCTATGTTATTCATATCTCTGTCATTTCCAGACTCAGAGTTTTGAGGGGTTATCATCATTCGTTAAGGTTTATTGGATACTTGTAAGTTGACAAACATTATATTTTTGTACATAGATCATCTCATTCAATCTTTATAATTACACTATAACAGGTACCATTGCTGCACCATATTTATAGGTGAGGAAACTGAGGATTAGAGATGTAGAACATAGAAACCCACATTCCCAAAGCCATCCTAAAAATGCAAGCAGAAGCAGACAAATAGTTGGTTAAATAGGACCCTCACAATTGAGTCTAGACTTCTCAAGTGGTGTCATCTTTAGGCTTTGTTTCACGAAGAAGTTATTCTCGGAGAGTTGTCTTACGCACATGTGGCAGTCTTCAAGGGATGTACACAAAATAATGTTTAAAGCTCTCTGGGTCTGAGGTAGGAAAATATTTTTTATGGTTTCTAGTTGTATATTTCTAAAACTTGCTACTTTGTGTTAATGCATTTGTGAGGAAAGTCGTGTTTATTCTTAAAATTGTGGGCTTCCTGCATTATTTTCCTCAAATTCTCAGATGTTCAGTAGGGTCTTTAGGGAAGAACTCAGACATGCAAAGCCACATATACCCAGCAGAATGCTTCTTAGAAATCTTTAGAGACATCTGTCATACTTGCAGGATAATGGAGTGAAATTTGAAGAACTGTGAGTCAGGCTAGCCAGCATAAAGTATTGTTTTAAAGAGGGCAGAATAGAATGAAAATAATAATATTTATTTTCAGGGTACATGTATTTTAGAGTCTTCGAAGTTTCCATGCCATGTGTCTACAAAGTATTACTATCCAATATTAATTTGACAAATTAGTTTTGGGGGCCCACCATCTCCCAGGTATATTGGAGATAAAATGTGAAAAAGATTAGACATGATTCCTGACTCAAAGTGTTCAGTCTTGGAAGGAGATGAATTTTATTAATTTATTTCACTGGAAGTTGTAAATTATAAGCTTCTAGTGCTAAAAAAGAAAAGTACAAACAGTATAGTGATGTGTGTATAGGGGGGTTGGCTTATTTTAATGTATGGGGCCAAGTAATTTTTCCCAACCTTATTAATGAAGTAGTATCTGAGCTGAAATCTGGAGGATGCAGACGAAGAATAATTGTTGTAGGTCCACAATCTGATTTTTATCTTTATAGATCCTTCCAGCTTCAGTGCAGAGAATGCATTGGAAGAAGTCAAGAGAACCTGTTAAAATAGTTCAGGCCAGAGACGAACCATATCTGACTGAGTAGGAGTGAAGAAGGAACTAGGGAGAAGTGGGTAGATTCAAAATTGATAATATAAGTCACTATTTTTATTTGATAGTTTTTTTTGTTTTGAAAACACTAATTCATGAGACCAAAAAAAAAAGCAGGGTTTTCCTATGCCTCTTTTCATTTTCTAGTCATTCATACAATAAAACTTGATTGTGTGTTTTCTGTGTGTTATTGACTATGTGAGTTGCAGAGTAATTCCTACTTCCTTGCTGTGAGCTCAGAGAAGAAAAGAACAGGTAATAATACAGTCTAGTAACTGAAATAATTGAGTTATTATGGGAGAGCTTAACCTATCTTAATTGTGCAGCAAAGGCTTGTTTGAGGAGGTGGCACTAGGAATGAGTATTTGAGGATTTGAGATGTTCTCAACAGAGGAAAAATGAGAACAAAGACAAGAAATGAGAAATTTCATGGTACATTTAGAGGCTATCACACAGATTTTACAGAGGATAAAGAGCACGGGAGGCAGAACCGGCTACATAATTTGCAGGTCCCAGTGCAAGAAAATATGCCAGCAAATTTGGAAAACTCAGCAGTGGCCACAGGACTGGAAAAGGTCAGTTTTCATTCCAGTCCCAAAGAAAGGCAATGCCAAAGAATGCTCAAACTACCGCACAATTGCATCTCACATGCTAGTAAAGTAATGCTCAAAATTCTCTAAGCCAGGCTTCAGCAATACGTGAACCATGAACTTCCAGATGTTCAAGTTGGTTTTAGAAAAGGCAGAGGAACCAGAGATCAAATTGCCAACATCCACTGGATCATGGAAAAAGCAAGAGAGTTCCAGAAAAACATCTATTTCTGCGTTATTGACTATGCCAAAGCCTTTGACTGTGTGGATCACAATAAACTGTGGAAAATTCTGAAAGAGATGGGAATATCAGACCACCTGACCTGCCTCTTGAGAAACCTGAATGCTGGTCAGGAAGTAACAGTTAGAACTGGAGATGGAACAACAGAGTGGTTCCAAATAGAAAAAGGAGTATGTCAAGGCAAATAGAAAAAGGAGTATGTCAAGGCTGTGTATTGTCACCCTGCTTATTTAACTTACATGCAGAGTACATCATGAGAAACGCTGGGCTGGAAGAAGCACAAGCTGGAATCAAGATTGCCAGGAGAAATATCAATAACCTCAGATATGCAGATGACACCATCCTTATGGCAGAAAGTGAAGAGGAGCTAAAAAGCCTCCTGAAGAAAGTGAAAGAGGAGAGTGAAAAGGTTGGCTTAAAGCTCAACATTCTGAAAACGAAGATCATGGCATGCGGTCCCATCACTTCATGGGAAATAGATGGGGAAACAGTGTCAGACTTTATTTTTTTGGACTCCAAAATCACTGCAGATGGTGACTGCAGCCATGAAATTAAAAGAGGCTTACTCCTTGGAAGGAAAGTTATGACCAACGTAGATAGCGTATTCAAAAGCAGAGACATTACTTTGCCAACAAAGGTTCGTCTAGTCAGGGCTGTGGTTTTTCCAGTGGTCATGTATGGATGTGAGAGTTGGACTGTAAAGAAAGCTGAGTGCCGAAGAATTATGCTTTTGAACTGTGGTGTTGGAGAAGACTCTTGAGAGTCCCTTGGACTGCAAGGAGATCCAACCAGTCCATTCTAAAGGAGATCGGCCCTGGGTGTTCTTTGGAAGGAATGATGCTAAAGCTGAAACTCCAGTACTTTGGCTACCTCATGCGAAGAGTTGGCTCATTGGAAAAGACTCTGAATATGGGAGGGATTGGGGGCAGGAGGGAAAGGGGACGACAGGATGAGATGGCTGGATGGCATCACTAACTTGATGGATGTGAGTCTCAGTGAACTCCGGGAGTTGGTGATGGACAGGGAGGCCTGGCGTGCTGCGATTCATGGGGTCGCAAAGAGTCGGACATGACTGAGCGACTGAACTGAACTGAACTGAGTGCAAGAAAATGCAGGGCTCTGTGTTAAAAAAATTACAGTTTCAAGATGGTGACACTAGACTGGAGAAGCATGGGACACTTCCACGCAAGCTGTCTTGTGTGTCCCTGATGGCCTGATGGGAAGTGCTAGAGGAAAGCTTGAATTTTGGGTAATAGAGGAGAAGCAAGAATTAAGAAGATTCTCAAGTCTTCTAGTTTGATTCTGTGAGAGATGTTGATGCCACTGACAGAATCTGGAAGAAGAAGTCTGGCCAGGTGTCAGGGAATGGCGGTGAGTTTACCTTTTGACAAGTTTAAGGTATTTTTGGAATTTTCTATTGGAAATACCTTACCAGCAGTCCTGTGAACATAAGAACTTAAATTTCTAGGGAGAGGTCAGGGCTGGAGAGTTTTGTGGATGTTAAACTCATGAGAATAGATGGCACATACTGACCCTGAAGCTCAGGGTAAGTTATTGCCTTATCACGGGTTGTTTCTTTAGCAGCTGGAACACCATACCATGGTGGCCATTCCAGTAATATGAACATCAATTAAAGCTTTTCTCTGCCAGCACAATATGAAGTTAATACCATTGTGAGACAAGCACAGACAATGTCTTTCAGTAACCAGAAAATTAGCTACTTTGAAACTTATTATTCTCGTTTGCCTCTTATATTAATATGTTTTAATTAAATGAGCATTTTGTTGTTTAGTTGCTAAGTCATGTCCAACTCTTGCAAAGCTCTTCAGTCCATGGGATTTCGTAGGCATGAATACTGGAGAGGGTTGCCATTTCCTTCTCCAGTGGATCTTGCCAACAATGAACTATTTGCCGGTGTACCATATTTATGACATTACTGAGCAAACACTCTAATAAATCACTGTTTTGCCTGTATTTGCCTGTCCTATTAATCAACGTTTCCATCACCTGTCTTTAATTTATTGTCCTCTATATTTGGGCAATTAAATGGAAATATTGCTATCACTAAAATAATTGAAAAATGTGTTTATTTTGTATTTCATGGTTTTCAAACTCTTATATTGTTTTATGTTAAGTGTTGAAGTGTCATTTAAGGAAATTTCTAGAACTGTTTTTTTTAGCTACTATAAAGTGTTTATCAAAGCTATCTCTTTTATTCTATTCAGAATTAGCATGAAAATAAAAATACTTCAGTTTCCTGATGTCATGAAAGATTTGTTTTTTCACAGTAATAAGAGCACTGCATATATTTTAATAGATACTATTTAACTAATCCAAGACTTTATCATAAAATCTTATTAGATGTTCTTTATGCACTCTGAGAGTAGGAAATATTAAACAAATGATAATTCTGTTATTAGTAAGCTACAGTTTTGTCCGTATATCAAAAGTAATAAGATAGTTTTATTCCCAAATTACAAAAAAATGGTAATTATTTAGAGTAATCAGTAAATAGTAATCTCATTACTCTATCCATTATGCTTAAGTATACTCCATGGTTAATAACAGTTGAAAAAGAAAATTAAAAACTAAATAACAATGTCATTATATAGTATGCTACACAAAGCTAGTTACTATGCTATGGGAAAAATCTATTTCATGTTTTTGTTTTCTACATTTAATTACACATTTTTCTAGAATCAGTGCCCAAATCTCATGATGTAAAACAAATTTTCACTTTGTCAAATGCATTTAGGGATCTATTGTGAACCTCTGCCACATTTTGGAAAATGGCAAGTGTAGAAACCTGTTTTATGTGCTTGCTTTGACAGAGAGGATAAATAGAACATTAGTCATCTTGTTTCTCCATTGTTGTTTTTATTCAATATATTCAGTAAGAACAAATCATATCCCCTGAGCCTGTCAGAAAGAAAATGGAATAATTTTAATAATTATTAATTATTAAAATAATAATTTTAATTTTAATAATTACCATATTCTCAAGTAATTAGTGATGTTTCATGTTGATGCTTATTAAATTTTTGTATATACACAGAACAAAAGTGAAGGCTAAGTTGATAGGCCTGTGACTTTTTATCTACCTGTTTCAGTAAGACAATATATATTTTATTCTGTTACCAACTTTCTTAACCTTAAGAATACCTTTATTTTCTTTTATACTAAACTACCATGAAAAGCAAGTTAATGAAGTAACAGTGTTTGCAAGAAATTGTTTGGAGTACAAGAATTTTTAAAATTCTAATAAAACCTAGGTGCAGAAAAATATTTTCTAATATATAAGCTAATATTTATCAAATTTATTGTCTCTATTACCTGTCTTCTAGTTCCGTTCCACTCAAGGTGGTACACAGACTGGTGCTGGTTTCTTATAAATAAGTACACAAATTGAGAGTAAGCATTTCGGAATTTTTATACCAATTTAAAATTGCTATGACATCCAAGTGAACGATCATTTTTCAGGTAATTAATTTTTTCTAGTAATTATATAATTTTAAAGTATCATAGAGTGGCAGTTTAAAACTAAAACAACCAGCCTATTTCTTTAGACTAGGTAGTAAGAGAAACACTGCTCTCTTCATTTATATATTTTCTACCTTTCAGGACTTGCCTTCATTAACAATTACTTAAAGTAGGTGATTTTTCAGTGGAACTCCAGATGTCTCAAATTTTCACATTCAATACTTTTCTTTATTTTCTGCTTATTTATTTATATGGAGTAAGAGAGGTTAGGAAGCAGTAGTGCAAAGGAAAGAAAGATTTTAGAGCCAAGTAGATCTGGATTGAAGTGAGCTATACTGTGATTTCTACTGTGAAATCCTGTGCAATTTGTTTGCACTTTTGGAGCCTCTGTTTCCTTAAGTGTACAATGGAGGGAGTAATGCCTACATCAAAAGTTAGTTGTGTCAATATACTTAAGGTTTTCAGTGCATTTTAGCTCCCCCTCTTTCTCTTCAGTAGGCAAGTTGAATAATGAATACTTTTATGGATATATATTTTATAATGTATTATACCTATTTATTAAACTCACAATTGATAGTAACTTATTTTGTGAGTATATTTCATTGACATATATTAGCTTTGGCATGATTACATATTATGCAAATTACATGTAGTTATGAGATAATAGATGTTTGATATACAAATGGATTTCCTGATTTTTATAACAGAAGTAGACTTGCTCACTTAAAGTAGTAAAGTTTCTCAGATGCCAGTAAGATTGTCTCTAATTCAAATGAGAGGAGGTGATGACAACAGGTGTTAACACCTCTCTTTTATCTTTGTTAACTGTCTGGATAATTGGATAAATGTGTTTTAGATTTATTATTGGCTATCACTACAAGAAAAAAAACGTAATTCGTAAATTATTAATATTATTAATACTGCTAGAATATGTATATATATATATATAATTTTAAATATACTCTAGCAGTGGTATTACCTTTAATAAATGACCAGTAAAATAATGTATGTATGTAAAATATGTAAAATAAATGAAATATCTTTATGATTTCTGCTCCAATTAGACAGCAGTGACAACAGTAATAAGTGAAAAAGGAACAGATCATTTTAGAAGTGACTGTGCTGTGCTATGTGCTAAGTCACTTCAGTCATGTCCAACTCTTTGTGATCCTATGGACAGAAGCTGGCCAGGCTCCTCTGTCCATGGGATTCTCCTGGCAAGAATACTGGAGTGGGTTGCCATTTCCTACTCCAGGGGAATCTTCCTGACCCAGGGATCAAACCTGCCTCACTTTTGTCTTAAAGCATTGTTAGGCAGGTTATTTACCCCTAGCACCACCATGGAAGTCCTACATATTTCATTTATATCCCAGTAACAATTTATTTTAAACAATCTGGTCCTTATATTCAAAAGAAATGAAACAGAATGGCAGCAAAGAAGTATTTGGATTCTTGTGCTATGTGTATATATATATATATATATATATATATATATAGATAGATATAGATATATACTAAGTTTGCATGCACGCACGCACACACACACACACACACACACACACACACACACACAGAGCTTCCATGATGGCTCAGATGGTAAAGAATTTACGTGCAATGAAGGAGACCCAGGTTCCATCCCTGGGTCAGGGAAGATCTCCTGCAGGGAGGAAATGGCAACCCACTGCAGTATTCTTGCTTGGAGAATTCCATGGACAGAGGAGCCTGGCGGGTGACATTCCACGAGGTCACAAAGAATTGGACACAGCTGAGCAGCTAACACTTTGACTTCACTTTCATACACTTACATACCACTGTATACACACTCACACACACACACCCCAAATATACACCAATAGACACAATGGAATAGTAATCTCTTATGAGAAAGAAGGAAATCCTGCCATTTGTGAAAACGTCGATCGACCTTGAGGGAGGTCCATCAAGGTCCATCACTTTATGCTAAGTGAAATAAGCCAGATGGAGAAGGACAAATCCTGTCTGATGTTACTTATCTTTGGAATCTTAAATAAAAGTGGAAAGAAAAAGCATAAAAGTCAAATTCAGAGCATTAGAGACTAGAAAACTGTGTTGCCAAGAGCTAGGGGGAGACTGGTCAAAGGGCACAAACTTTCAGCTACAAGATGAATAAAGTCTGAGAGTCTAATGCCAATATGGTAACTATAGTTGGTAACACTGTATTATATAATTAAAATTTGCAAAGGGAATGGAATTTAAATGTTCTTCACAAATTTTTAAAAAAATATGTGTGAGGTGATGAAAGTGTTAATTAACTGGATACTGTGAATCCTTTCATAGTGTATTCATATATCTAATAACCATGATGTATACTTTAAATAGGAGAAGGCAATGGCACCCCACTCCAGTACTCTTGTCTGGAAAATCCCATGGACAGTGGAGCCTGGTAGGCTGCAGTCCATGGGGTCGCTAAGAGTCGGACACGACTGAGCGACTTCCCTTTCACTTTTCACTTTCATGCATTGGAGAAGGAAATGGCAACCCACTCCAGTGTTCTTGCCTGGAGAATCCCAGGGACGGGGGAGCCTGGTGGGCTGCCATCTATGGGGTCCCACAGAGTCGGACACGACTGAAGTGACTTAGCAGCAGCATACTTTAAATACTTTATAATTATATTTGTCAAATATACCTCAAAAAAGTGAAAAAAAAAGTTTTCTACTGAGATAGCTCGGTTATTTCTTTGTAGAGGAGAGAAAAGACTGTTCTGGGAAGCAAAATTGTTGCATTGGAAGATTTCACACTGGTTTCAGTGTTGATGTTGTACTAGCGGTAGTAATAATAGCAAGAGTAAGACAAATTTGTAATTGTAATGGATTGTTATATTTCTATATTAATCAGGAATTTTTCAGAACTATAAGATGCAATCTTACATTAGTCAACAATATGAAACTGGAATGTAAATTATTTAAAATCATCTGTTTAATATGACTATATCAAGTTTACCTACTTTAACCCTATGGTAAAATTAAATATTAGCTTATTTTTCTGTTTGTAGTCAAGTTAATCAAATATTAATACCCAATTCTACATATTTATTAAGTGTATTGGTACATAATATAAGTTATTTTTTAACTGGAGGAGTACAGAACCAATCTTTGTTTACAGATTTTCAGGTTTAAAATATATTCTCACCTTTGGTACTTAAATTTAAGGTAGCACAATAGATCAGACCTGGGTGTTCATTGGAAGGACTGATGTTGAAGCTGAAACTCCAATACTTTGGCTACCTGATGAGAAGAGCGGACTCATTGGAAAAGACCCTGATGCTGGGAATTATTGAGGGCAGGAGGAGAAGGGGACAACAGAGGATATGATGGTTGGATGGCATCACCCACTCAATGGACATGGGTTTGGGTGGACTCCTGGAGTTGGTGATGGACAGGGAGGCCTGGCGTGCTGTGGTTCATGGGGTCGCAGAGTTGGACACGACTGAGCGACTGAACTGAACTGAACTGAATATAACCTGTGCCATATACAAAAATCTGGTCTAGGCCAAGTGTAGAATTTCTCATCTTTCTATATAAAATATCCAGATTACTTATAGGAGAGAGTCGATAATCTAATCTATTATACTATTTTGTTTATGAATAGTAACATCATTTACATGTGAAATGAATGGGGTTTCCCTGGTGATTCAGTGATTAAGACTCTGAGCTTCCACTGGAAGTTCCTCATGCAGTAAGGTGTGGCTAAAGAAGAAAAAAATTAAACAAAAACAAGAGCTTTTATTTGTAACTGCTGCTTTTTACCAAAGTGATATGTGTTCCTTGACCTAAATTTAGAGCATATAGTTCCTAAAAAAGAAAGACATTAAAATAATCTATATTTTCTTCTCCTAGATTGTTAACCTTTGGATGTATGTCCACAGAGGGTTCCAATTACTCATCTACTGGAACAGCAAGGGCATATTTGGGCCTCAGAGATAAATGAATCTAAAACTAGATTATTGCTACAAACCACTCATCTAATTTTTTATCTATCTGTCCTTCTCATTCATGGTAGTGTTAGTCTCCCAGATTAACTTTTCTCTATAGAGTGGAATCATAATTTCCACCAGCTTTCAGGCCTGTATTTTCTAAATTTTGCCATTCAAATTTCTTACTTTTTCTTAATAACAGTTGGAAAATCTCCAGGGAATGTCTCTGATTGGCTCAGGTCTCATTATTTTTAAAACCTATTGTTAGAAGGATTTAGAACTGTGATAAGCAACCCTTGCTTGAATCACATAGTTGGAGTAAGTAGAAAATAGTTCCCCCAAATAAGACAGATACTCATCTACAGTGGAGTCAGTGGTGATGAGCCTATGATTTGGGTGAAGCACAGAGAATCTGGCCCCATACCCTGGCTGAATGTGTCAGAAAATAATTTTTACTTTCATTGAAACAGTATAAGGATTTAGAACTGGACCGAGGAGCCCGGCAGGCTACAGTCCATGGGGGTAGCAAAGAGTCAGACATGACTGAGTGACTAACACGCATACACACATATCTTGGTCCGGAGCAGGTAACAACAAATCTTACAATGATAGACTTAAACTCTGCTCACAAGAAATTTACAATCTACTTGTAGAGGTATAACAAACATACCTAAAACAAAAAACAATTTATTGTAAACATATGTGGTATTGCAGACTATATGTGCAGTTGAATTTCAGAGAAGGCCATGATTGGTATGAACAACAGTCTTCTAAAGTTCAGTTTGGCTTAACCTAAGGTTACTGTATTGAAATAAGTAGACCTAAAGAAAGCTGGTGTTCCATCCAGAAAGAAGAACATAGAGAACATATTAGAAACAAGACTAAACGTAGGATGTGCCCCAAACCTTAAAACTTGTTCACTGTAGGGTTAGAAAGGTTGAAAGAAAACAGTTGAGTATCTATGGTGAGACTATGTTATGGAAGGCATTGAGAATCTGAATACATGTATATTTGTTAAAAACAGGAATATGCAAATCAATACATTGGTCTCGAATTTGAGATAGTATTTTCCCAAAACCTTAAAAATGTTAATACCATTAACAGATCTGCAAAGTATCTATCTGTGCAAGATTGTCTTTGGAAAGCAGTAAGCTGAGAAATGAGAATGTGCTACGCATAGTCGAAAACCAAGACACATGAACATCTCTTTACGACTGCCATTGGGCTTCCCTCGTGGTCCAGTGGTAAAGAATCTGCCTGCCAATACAGGAGACACAAGAGACCCGGGTTTGGTTCGATCCCTGGGTTAGGAAAATCCCCTGGAGAGGGAAGTGGCAATCCACTTCAGTATTCTTGCCTGGGAAATCTCATGGACAGAGTAGCCTGGCAGGCTACAATCTGTGGGATCACAAAAGAGTTGGACATGACTTAGTGTCTAAACAACAAAAAACTGCAACTAACAAGTGACAGTCATTTTGCTTTGAAGTAGAAGTTGCAGTCAAAAAGTGGCAATAATATATATGTAGTATAGTTGTAGGGGCAAACATTAAATGAAAATTTACCATGTAAAGAAAGTGAAAGTTGCTCAGTCCTGTCCAACTCTTTGTGATCCCATGGGTTGTAGCCCTCAAGACTCTGTCCATGGGATTCTCCAGGCAATAATACTGGAGTGGGTTGCCATTTCCTTCTCCAGGCTATCTTCCCAACCCAGGGATTGAACCCAGGTCTCCTGCATTGCTGGCAGATTCTTTACCATCTGAGCCATCAGGGAAACACAAAAGAATATAACTGTATTTGATTATTGTCCCCAAGTGTTTCCAAGTGCCTAATTCTCTGAAATCATACTATTTTGAGAGATACTCATATACAAAAAATGGATAATAGTTTAATTTTGGGAACTGATGTACTTTTGACCCTAAATATTCAAAGCATTATTTTATGCTGCATCTATAAATAGTAAGATGATGCTTATTATAGTAGTTAGAACACTATGATGTTATCAGTTGAAAAATGCCATTATTATATGAAAAATTGAAAAGTGAAAGTATTATTTATTCATATGTAGACTTTAAAAAGTTCTTCCTTAATTAAATGATATGAAGAATACTATTTATTGGATGTTTGTTTTTTTGATTTTTTTTTAATTGAAGAATATTTGCTTTATACTGTTGTGTTGGTTTCTGTTGTACAACCAAGTGAATAAGCTATATGTATGAGACATTACTTTGCCAACAAAGGTCTGTCTAGTCAAGGCAATGGTTTTTCCAGTGGTTATGTATGGATGTGAGAGTTGGACTGTGAAGAAAGCTGAGTGCCGAAGAATTGATGCTTTTGAACTGTGGTGTTGGAGAAGACTCTTGAGAGTCCCTTGGGCTGCAAGGAGATCCAACCAGTCCATTCTGAAGGTGATCAGCCCTGGGATATCTTTGGAAGGAATGATGCTAAAGCTGAAACTCCAGTACTTTGGCCACGTCATGCGAAGAGTTGACTCATTGGAAAAGACTCTGAATATGGGAGGGATTGGGGGCAGGAGGAGAAGGGGACAATAGAGGATGAGATGGCTGGATGGCATCACTGACTTGATGGACGTGAGTCTGCGTGAACTCCGGGAGTTGGTGATGGACAGGGAGGCCTGGCGTGCTTCGATTCATGGGGTCACAAAGAGTCGGACACGACTGAGCGACTGAACTGAACTGAACTGATACATATGTCCCCTCACTCTGGGGCCTTCCTCCCACCTACTCCCCTTCCTTCCCACCCATCTAGGTCACCATAGAGCACCAAATTGAGCTCCCTGTACTATTCAAATTGAGCTCCCTATTCTCACCAGCTAGCTGTTTTACACATGTCCATCCCAGTCTCCTCATACCAGACAGAATGGCCCTCATCAAAAAAATCTACAACAGTAAAAGCTAGAGGGAGTGTGGAGAAAAGGAAACTCTTGCACTGTTGGTGGGAATATAAATTGATAAAGCCACTATGAGAAAGAGTCTGGAGATTCCATCTTTTTTTTTTTTTAAGTTAACTATTGAAACAGTTAATATTTTGGAAAAATAAGTGATTCCTTTGGTAATCTACACATCAGCATTGACCTACTGATGTAATGGAGAGAAAATAATTGTTTTCCTAAGAAGAATCAGTTGTAACCATTGATCAGTTTTTTAAACATTGCTAATATGGCAAGTAAGATTTTAAGGACTCTATAATGTTTAAATGGTTACATTGAATTTTAAGTTATGTTAGATTTTTTAACTCCCTTTTTAACTGATAGTTTTCAGGCCTACCTTCAAAAAAAAGCAATCTATTATCGAATGCTGATAAAATAGTATGCAGTTTCAAAGAACAACAAAATCACTATTGACAATGTAATATTTTTAAACTTCTAGAATTCTGTAGTAGTTTCTTTAACATTGTTATAAAGTGTTTTATTTAAAAATAATAAACACAGGAATTTTAGGATGTTTTAAGTACCTTTAGGGTCTGTAGAAGTTGGTAGGTCTGGTTCTTGTATCTAATCGCACTTAAAATTTTTAGTTATCATTTCTTTGCCCTTGGTTGGTTGAATATGTTAATAGTATTAAGCTGAACTTACTATTGTCAGAACTCGAGAAGTAGCAAAATTAAAACCACCAAATCAATAAATAGTATTTATTGTAAGTTTATAGTAAAAGTTTACTCTGCATTTAAGAACAGTTTGCAAACTGGAAGCTTTCAAAAACAAAAACTAATGTAAATCATAGGGATGTGAAGTTTTACACAATAGCTTATAAAGTGAAATGAGGAAGTTGTTAACCTTTGCAGTGATTGGTTGTTATGATGGGGATTTCCAGAGATCAGGGGATTGGTTAAAAGTAATTATCAGTTTTAGGAAGATGACTTGTTTCTTTTATGATTGTCTGAGAATTTACATTTGCATTTACAAGAAATAACCTAAGTAAAGTTTCACTTATGTTCACGAAATAAGCTAAATTCAGTTTTGCTTACGTGGCTTAAGTGGTTTTGTCTGCTCAGTGTATTCTCAAGTCCAGTCTCTATTTTAGATTTAATGTTAACATTATTATATCAATCTTAAATGAGATATGGAATTTAAAATACAAGAGATAAATGATTGTGGCAAGCTAGGCTAAAAAAGAAAATGTAGTAGAAAAAAGAGAGTGATAAAAAGTCTGTGTTGGACACACATGCTGCTGCTAAGTTGCTTCAGGCGTGTCCGACTCTGTGCAGCCCCAGAGACAGCAGCCCACCAGGCTCCCCCGTCATCGAGAATACTAATTGAAGTACAGTGGTAAAAAGCACAAAACTATTTAATAGTGTAGTAATGAAGCCTGGAGAAGCAGGAAAATAGGAAGTGATAAAAAGACTCTGATTGAGTCAGATAGTTATGGGTATGGGCTAGACCTCAAGTGATTAACTTTGATATATGGCTTTTCCTTTTAAATGTTTTCATGATCCTGGGTAAAAAGATCCTGGTAAGTTTTTCAAAGGGTTGTTTTTAGGATGCATTTATAAGAAAGGGCCTAAGTGAAGTTTTCTTATCTTCATAAGCTTATGTTCATGCATAATTTATGGGAAAACACTTTATAAATTAAAAAGAGACATAAAATATAATCATGTTCTATTTCTACTTCATTCATTCAATCAATAGGTAGACTGTGACTATTGCTGTATATTTTCCCTGTTAGCTTATTCATATTAGCCTTTTCCAGAAAATTTCAATTAAAATCAGTCTTAGGAAGTTTTCAGGGATTAACCTTAGCAATTTTGATCATGCCATTACTTGTGGTTCTCTTCATGAAATTATAATGTTTTAGAGATGAAAAGGAAGTAAGAGGGTCATTTAGTTCAATTCTCTCACTTTAAAATGAGAAAACAAGCCCAAAGAGGTTAATATAAATGCTGGACTGTGAACCAAAGCATCTTATTTCCTAGCCTCCCTGTTTTCATTCTTTGACATTATAATACTCTTTGCTTCACTTTTACATTTAAGCATGTGACTTATCACAGAGCTAAATGGTGGCAAGATTAGATGAGAACCTGGTTTGGTTGACATTTTAAAATTGTTAATATTTCCAATAGTCTGCTAGTTCTCAATTTGCACTAATTTAAATGTTGCTTTCTAATATTTTTTCTTAGCCACATATTGCCCTTTTTCAGTACTTCAATGAACTTTTACTAATTAATTTAAACAAATATTTTGACTTCCTGTGCTTAGTCACTCAGTCATATCCGACTCTTTTCATGCCAAGCTCCTCTGTCCATGGGGATCCTCCAGGAAAGAATACTGGAGTGAGTTGCCATGCCCTCGCCTGGGGGATCTTTCCAACCCAGGGATTCTTTACCTTCTGAGCCACCAGGGAAGCCCATTTTGACTGCCTACTATGTGTAAAACATCATTGCTGTTTGCAAAAATAGTTTTTAATTGACCACTGCTTGTTCTGAGAAAAGAAACATTTAAAATTCTAAAGGCTACTAAAACATGATTTGGGCCAGAAGGACTCAAAATGTCCTTCTAGGAAACTGATATAGTTGCCTAAAATGTATAGTGTATTTCTAGGTTGGTTTGAATTACTACTTGACAGGAATGGGTGTGTTTATAAGCAGAACTCCTTCAAAGTATGTTTGAGCCTTAAAATGTGAAAATGATTATAGAAAGATGAATTCCCCAAGTGATTATCAGGCTGCTAAACTGATAACTACCATGATGAATTATAAAAATATTAATCTCAGAAATGCCATGAAAAAAAAACACAAAACTGTTGTTACCTATTTATCAATATATAGAACAACAGCAACAATCCTAAAATGACTGCAAAATGATTCTACTGGAATGGAACTTTGTTTGAAAATACTCTCTTACTCCTAAAAACAGAAAGAGAAATTTCAGTATAATAAATTTATCTATCTAGATGTAGAAATATATCAGTGTTTTTGGAAGTTGGTAAAAAATCTACTTAAAAATATGAGACAATTGTGGAAAAAGTAGAACAAAATAGCCTCCTTGATTTCCATGTAATAATTAAACATTTCAATCATTCCTAGCTAAGATGATTGGATTGCAGGATAAGAAGGGGAGTCATTATTTTGAGACTTCCTGGGGTTACTGATACCCTCTCATGCATACCTAATCCTTGTCAAATCACTCCAACTAGTTAAGTAGAGGAGGCAGTTTCTATATTCCACCTCCAGAGGTGTTGGCTGCTGATCGACAGGTATTGTGTACAGAGTATATCATTGGATAAGAGCAAATAGGAAATTGTTCTACCTCAGTGAAGGTTTCAATGGCAATTAACCTTCCCCTTATTTCTCTGTGTTTAATATCTAGAGAAGTTGATTAAGCTCAAATTTAAAATTTCTCAATGTCTTTGCATGTATCATAGATGGGCTGGTAATTCTGCAGTATGAAACAGGGAGCAATTAATCACCTTTTGAATTGAGTCCTGTAGCTGATTGAATGAGACTGGCTGGGAACACACACAAAATAATTAGTTTGTGCTTCTTATGTTGTCAGTATTGGGATATCATATGATTTTACCACATATGAGAATATTAATGCAGAATAATATTTTGAATCTTTTGTTTTTTTCCCTATCAAATACACTTATTCATGTATAAAGTTTAATATCTAAAAATAATTTAGAAATTCTATGACAGATAAAATAAATTTACCATTAATAACAAAAAAAGTCAATAATGTGATTAGTATATGGCCCAGTTATATATACATGTATATTTAAACATATATATGTTTTATTACCAAAGATTGTCACCGTGACTTCCCTTAGCTAACTTAGGTTGTATATTATCTGGAAAGAACTGCCTGAAAGTGAGACTGTGGAAATATTTTGTGCAAATCTAGTACCATTCAAGAAAAAGTTAACTCAAAGAACATGAACTAATGATGCCCTTATATATGAAGATCAAGGCATTTTGATATATGACCCCAAACCATTCTGATACATGGTACCAAACTTCATTCTGTACAAACCTACCAGTCAGACTTCTGATTTTGCTTAAAACAGTTTTATACTTTGGTCATCTAGAAAAGCAGATTTATGGGTGAAAATATGGAGATTGTAGTAAGTGACTAACTGCAAAAATGAATGTGTCTTATTAGTTTGCAGCCATTTAAATGTCTGTACTATCCCTGTGTTACACAACAGATCTAAAGATGAATAGCATTAGTTCTCTCTTTAAGACACTCATGAATTTTTTTCTTTTTTTCCCTATTTCAATTATCTGTTGCTTAAACTGGGAAGCTTTGAATCATATTTGATTTTTCATGTCTCCTTCTTGTCTTCAAGTTTAGTAATTTTGTTTCTATATTTTTTCTCCTCCGCTCAGTTGCTTCCCTCCCTTTTGTTTTCTCAGCAGTTGCTATCTGGAAGTATTGTGATAGTCCTTTATTTCCAAACTGGACCCTCCAGCCTCTGCCCTGAAGCCCATTTTGCACTGCGTTTAAGTGACTTTGCCAATGAAGACCTGAATGTGGACTCTTGCACTAAAATCCTCCACTGCCTGGATAGGAATCAAGTACAGACTTCTAAGAACAACCTAGGAAGTCCTTCACAGCCTGTCTGTATTTTTGCTTTTCAAAGATTCATCGTCCTCTTCATCCATACTTGATTCCTATATTATGTGCCTGCTGGGTTATTCGGTTTTCTTCAACAAATTTCATCTGTCATAGAATTTCTAAATTAAACTTTCTCAACTGTATACCCTCGTTGCTCTTCCTCTTGCTCTATCTCTCTTCACCAGGTGTTTTGTTCAGATGTTTGCATACATCTCAGTTCAGTTCAGTTCAGTCGTGTCCGACTCTTTGCAACCCCATGAATTTCAGCATGCCAGGCCTCCCTGTCCATCACCAACTCCCGGAGTTCACTCAGACTCACGTCCATCGAGTCAGTGATGCCATCCAGCCATCTCATCCTCTGTCGTCCCCTTCTCCTCCTGCCCCCAATCCCTCCCAGCATCAGAGTCTTTTCCAATGAGTCAACTCTTCGCATGAGGTGGCCAAAGTACTTGAGTTTCAGCTTTAGCATCATTCCTTCCAAAGAAATCCCAGGGCTGATTTCCTTCAGAATGGACTGGTTGGATCCCCTGCAGTCCATGGAACGCATACATTTCAAAACCCAGCTAAAAATACACTGCGTATCATTCACTTTTCCTGATTCCCCATTCCCAAAAGTAAATGAATTTTGCAGCCGTTGAATGCTACTTTGAAAAGCTGTTATGGTATCACACTTATTTGTTGTAACCTTTCTCTCTTTCTCACACTCATTTGCTTTCTAAATGTTTCTGCCTTATCTTATATACGGTCAGCACACGACAGCGTATGCAGCACACAGTAGCTGTTCTTAAGTCGTTTGATCATGTCCGACTCTTTGCAACCCATGAACTGCATCGTGCCAGGCTTCCCTGTCCTTCACTGTGTCCCAGAGTTTGCTCAAACTCATGTCCATTGAGTCACTGATGCCATCCAACCATCTCATCCTCTGTTGACCCCTTCTCCTGCCCTCAACCTTTCCCAGCATCAGGGTCTTTTCCAATGAGTCAGTTCTTCTCATCAGGTGGCCAAAGTATTGGAGCTTCAGTTTCAACATCAGTCCCTCCAATGCATATTCAGGGTTGATTTACTTTAGGATTGACTGGTTTGATCACCTTGCTGTCTAAGGGAATCTCAAAAGTCTTCTCCAGCACCACAATTCTTAACACCTAGTAGGTATCCAGTAATTTTTGTTAAAATAAATTATTACATAAATGACTTTGGGAGTCAAAATAAGAAGAACAATTGATGATTAGTTCCCATTACTTTATGGTATAAAATAAAAGATAATTATATAATGAATACTTTATATATAATAAATAATGTTATTATACCTGAATGATTAAAAAAGACTCAGTGGTATTCCTAGAGTGCTCTGTGGAAAAATTGATGTTGCCAATATTCTATTTTTAAAATAATCTTCAGGATCAAAACTTTCATTGCTTCAAATATTTCTGGCCAAAGAAAACATTTTTCAAGGGAAAAATTGTTTGAGCTAATTGAAAAATGTTTAATGTGGTGCTTCCCTGGTGGCTCAGATGGTAAAACGTCTGCCTGCAACATGGGAGACCCAGGTTCGATTCCTGGGTCGGGAAGATCCCCTGGAGAAGGAAATGGCAATCCACTCCAGTACTGTTGCCTGGAAAAATCCCATGGATGGAGAAGCCTGATAGGCTATAGTCCATGGGGTCGCAAAGAGTTGGACAGGACTGAATGACTTCACTTTCACTTTCAAGCCTTATTATACCAAAGGCTGACAGGTAGTGATTTAACAGTATTAATTCTAGAGATATCGAAGTAAAATTATGAAGAAAGATGTTAAAAGTAAGTAAAACTCATCATCACTTTGGTGTAAAGCTTGGGGTATCCTTTTCTGAGAGAATACTCTGTGTGGTAACATATCTAGGAAGATTTAACAAATCTTGCAATGGTCGAGAAAGGAGGAGTTGAAGTGATTTAAAGGACAATGAGCATGGCTGAGTAAATAAAGACGAAACCACAGAACATTCATGTACAGAAATGTCATTTGATTCAGTTCAGTTCAGTTCAGTCACTCAGTCGTGTCCGACTCTCTGCGACCCCATGAATCGAAGCACGCCAGGCCTCCCTGTCCATCACCAACTCCTGGAGTTCACTCAAACTCACATCCATCGAGTCAGTGATGCCATCCAGCCATCTCATCCTCTGTCATCCCCTTCTCCTCCTGCCCCCAATCCCTCCCAGCATCACAGTCTTTTCCAGTGAGTCAAGTCTTCGCATGAGGTGGCCAAAGTACTGGAGTTTCAGCTTTAGCATCATTCCTTCCAAAGATATCCCAGGGCTGATCACCTTTAGAATGGACTGGTTGGATCTCCTTGCAGTCCAAGGGACTCTCAAGAATCTTCTCTAACACCACAGTTCAAAAATATCAATTCTTCGGCGCTCAGCTTTCTTCACAGTCCAACTCTCACATCCATACATGACCACTGGAAAAACCATAGCCTTGAGTAGATGGACCTTTGTTGGCGAAGTAATGTCTCTGCTGCTTTTCAATGAAGGATTCTAAAATTTTAATTTTAGAATTGTGTTTGGATTATTCATGTTTTATGATTTTAAAATAAATTCAAATATATTTGGAGCCAAAATGTAAAGACACCATCTGTCTCTATTAATTTAAAACAGTTAATAGTTTCAAGAATTATGTATACACACATTTAAAAATATTTCCTTTGTGAGGGATCATTAAAGGATAGTGTACTATGCTATTTTGAGGTAACCCTACCCTTTGAAGTTAGTATAATGAAGATCATTACACATCTCTATGAAAATTTCATTGACATGCCTATAAGAATTGAATACTGTAATGAACTGAACTAAATAGACTTTGGGCACAGTTATAATAAAATCTTAAGGCATGTACAGTAGAATATGTAAAATATGGAACATTTAGCTCTTAAAAAATAAATGCCATTATAATTGATTTTGTTTTCTAGTTAAAAGGAAAAGTAGAGTTTACAGGTACTTTCTGATAACATTGTAGAGTACACTACCAATGATTATCTTTTAATTTTGTGATTATGTATATTTTTTCAATGCTTTGACATAAAGTGAAAAATACATTTGTGTCCTAAAAATCCTGTAAAAATTGTATTCTTTAAGTATAAATAGCTATACTTTTAATGTTATTTTAGTTTTTAGTTAGTTCTGCATTTTAAAACTCCTAACAGAATATTTGTTTCTTAACCTTCACAATTAATCACCTCAGTATTGTTTTTTATTTTTTTTTAATAGAAGAAGATAACTAATGAAAGAAGCACTGTGGTATTTATAAACAGCGGATGCAGTCTTTTTGTACTTAAGAACAATCAGTTGAGAATATAATTCTGTAATGATTAATCAGCTCTTACAGATTTCTGTTTCTTCTACCTGTCACTTAATCTTATACCCTATTTATCCCATCAGTATTTGTACTTCAAAAATACTTTACACTTATTTAAGGCATGCCATATTTTCTAACAGCTGTGATACAGTTTTTTTTTTGTAGTTATTTAAAAACTAAATATATAGAGGTTATTGTGAATGTATATTTCATTATTTTTCTTTATACCAATTTCATCTTATGTTAGCAGAAATATTTTGAAACTGTTTCTTGGAATTACATTTTATTTCATTTCAAAAGGTTGCTAGAAAAGAAAATGAATCAGATTTAATAAGGACAAAACACTAAAGATTAGTGTTTGCTCTAAAAAAGAGTGTATGCTCTAAAGAAAGTGTATACTACAGTTTACTTAAAAAAGCACTGTTTTCTCAAGAGAAAAATATTTGTACTTATTTTTCCCTGATTCTATTTTCCCAGTTCTCCTTCAAGGGTAAAATAAGCTTGAATTTTTACCCAAAAAGAAAAACAACTTGGGGAAAAAGCCACTGTATTGAAGACTCATGAGGGCAAGGATGATGTCTGTTTTTTCTTTCTTGCATAGTATCCAGAACCTAGGCTTCCCTGGTGGCTCAGTTGAAAATAATTCATCTACCAATGCAGGAGATGTGGGTTTGATCCCCGGGTCAGGAAGATCCCTTGGTGAAGGAAGTGGCAACCCACTCCAGTATTCTTGTCTGGGGAATGCCATGGACAGAGCAGCCTGGAGGGCTATGGTCCATGGCATCTCAAAGAGTTGGACATGACATAGAGACTGACCACACAAGCACATACTCCCAGAACCTAGTATGGTGCCTTAAATATAGTAAGCACTCAATAAATATCTGTCAATAAATAAATGAATAAGTGTTGTACTTTTAACAATATATTCTTTTTTGGTTCTTTTATTTTTACAACATAAAAACAAAACTGGTATTCTCTGTTGCTTTGTAACTAAAATTTCTAAAATTTGCACTTTTTTAATTCATTTCTCTCTCCAATAAAGTTTTAAAAAACATGGCCTTTGAGGTTTAGAATTTTCTCTTTACTCTGGTTTTATGTTTTACCCACAGTCTTTTTCCTTCTCTCGTAACTTTGGTAATGGAAACCAGCGGGAATTTTATACCCTGGTACATTTTTTCTTTCAGGAGAAGAAATTTAAAATGCTGGAATGAAACAGTCACTTTCTCATTCATTTCCTCTCTTGCTTCATTTCATATGGTCAGCAAGATATGTGGCTAGTAGCTCTTGTTATATTGAGAGTTCAGATACAAGACAGTTTTATCATTACGGAAAGTTCTTTGGATGTCTCAGAGCTAGAGACTGATACCCTCTATAGAGATGACCAGAGTGGAAGGTAGTGCAGGGTTAAGAAGATGATATAAATTTAACATTTTGAGTTTGAGATGCCTGGGTATATCCATGTGGTTAAGCAGCTAGGCACATGAGTCTATAATATAGGGGAAAGATCAGAGCCCAAGATAAAGATTTGGACATGGGTGATAATTAAAACTAAGAGAATATATGAAATCACCTAATGAGAGAAGGGAAGGATATCTAATGGGTGATTGAAGCTACACATCCAGGGAAACACACAGGGTGTTGGAGAATAAGCCCTTGGAAGTGATCAGATTGTCAGAGGTGGGAGAAAAATGAGGAATTAACATAATGTGAAAATAGTTCCTTACATTTTCATGAATAAAGTTAAGTCTTCAATGTCAAATATGGCAGCAGGGTACATTAAGTTGTGGTTAAACTCCAAAGGTCCATCTAGTCAAGGCTATGGTTTTTCCTGTGGTCATGTATGGATGTGAGAGTTGGACTGTGAAGAAGGCTGAGCGCCGAAGAATTGATGCTTTTGAACTGTGGTGTTGGAGAAGACTCTTGAGAGTCCCTTGGGCCGCAAGGAGATCCAACCAGTCCATTCTGAAGGAGATCAGCCCTGGGATTTCTTTGGAAGGAATGATGCTAAAGCTGAGACTCCAGTACTTTGGCCACCTCATGCGAAGAGTTGACTCATTGGAAAAGACTGTGATGCTGGGAGGGATTGGGGGCCGGAGGAGAAGGGGACGACAGAGGATGAGATGGCTGGATGGCATCACTGACTCGATGGACGTGAGTCTCAGTGTACTCCGGAAGTTGGTGATGGACAGGGAGGCCTGGCGTGCTGCGATTCATGGGGTCATGAAGAGTTGGACATGACTGAGCGACTGAACTGAACTGAACTGAAACTCCAAAGGAGGGAGGATCAAGAATTTTTCATAACTTGGATCAAATATTCCTTGCTAAATTAAGATTATTTCTTAGTGTCTTAACATTGGCACTAGGCATTTTGTTTTAGAATGTGTACCACATATTATTCTCTCTAAAATAAGTTCTGAGATGATGGTCATTTTTTTTTTCCTAACATGTTATATAATGGGAGGAGTTTCAAGAGGGAGGGGACATACATATACCTATGGCTGATTCATGTTGATATTTGACAGAAAACAACAAAATTCTGTAAAGCAGTTATCCTTCAATTTAAAAAATAAAGGAAAAAGAGAAAAACTCAATTTTTGTTAAGATCTGTTTTGATTCTACAATTCTAAGTTCAACTGCTTCACTTGTTGATGTGGAAACAGACCTCAGAATTAAAAATGATGTACTAAGTTTTCACAGAAGAGTTAGTGAGCTCTTCCATAGTACTTATTACATCACTCTTGTTTGATGTTTTGGTCCTGCAGCTGATGCTTGAAGAAATATAAAGTTAATAGGTTGTGATTCTATCTACAAGAAGTTAAAAGTTGTGAGTAAGGAATAGTTCTTAAAATAGATTCATGGGAATCATTAAGCTGTTTAAAAAGATAAAATATTATTTATTGTGAAAACAATTTTCACCTTCCTAAAGGAGCTCACACATCAAAAGTTTTTCTATTATACAAATTCTAACAATGTGTATAGTTTATGCATAAATAGTCTTTTCTACAAGATATCAGTATGGGCAGCCCTCTTGGATAATAGCTAGCTTTTCAAATTGGCATTTTCATGCTAAGCAGTCAGTGAGTCTTTCAGTCTGACAGCATGTTTTGGGTTGTGTGAAAGAGAAATCATCTTAATCTGTCTTCTCAGTGGAAAAGAAAAGAAATTGTCAACTTTCTAGTGCCTTACTGTAGTAAGTTATAGAAATTAAGAAATAGAGTTATATCTGTGACATATAGAATCTTTGCAATTCATGATTTTGGAAAGAAGACAAAATATTTTCTCAAATACTCTGTCTCTGTTTCAGACATGTCTGAATATTGAAAAATTAGGTTTACATATCCTAAACATGAATAAAGTCTATTAGTCCTCATTCTCATTCCTGATCTCTTTCTGTAATATTTGAATCCATTTATCTGATAGATAAAGGCGTTTTAAAAATTTTGAAATAACAAAAACAACAAAAGACCCTGATAACAGTAATCATATGGAAATATTGAAATCATACCAAGTTTGTTATATGAAGAAATGGCAAATTCCTTATCACAAATCTCACAGAAACAAAGGAAATTAAGCTAATAACAATAGGTAGATATCAATCGGATTCTTTACCACTGTGCCATTTGGCAATCCTCTAATGAAATAAACATCTTTAAATAATGATCTTACTGAAAAAACTGAACCTAATAAGTAGAACATTAATCATATGTTATCTGTTGTTGAAAATTGATTTGCTTGCTCTATCAGTAAGCAAAATTGGTGGATGTAGCCATGTGGGCCTTTGAAAAATATTTATCAACTATTGGAGGCAGAAGGAGTTTGCAAAGTTTATTTGAACTTTTATCTTCTATTGAGATTCTTTGCACATCTCTGTTGTCCCATAGGCCTTAATTGGGAAATTATGAATTTGATTCTTTCTTTTCAAAACAGATTTTCATGGATAGAGTCTATATGAGGGAGGGGTTGAGTTAAAGATGTAGGAACTAGTCACCATAGAGTTATAGCTGTTATACAATTACATAATCCTCACACAGTCATGTAGGTGGGTATATATCATTCTTGTTTTGTAGCTAAAATCTCTTAACTCTGATGAGTTAAGTGATTTGCCCGAAGTTACACAACTAGAAAATGTCAGGGCTAGAATTTGTATAGTCTTATCTCATTCTAGAATCTGAGTTTGTTCTAATTTAGCAAGTATAGTGGAGAACTAAATTTTTCTATTAATAATTATGTAGTTTTGAGAACCAAGTTAGTATAGCTAGTTTTAACATTTTCTTAAATATAAAAAGTTGTGATTTGTCCTCATATATTTAGTTAAAAACAATTTAAAATTTTTATCTCTGTTTTAGTATATCTTACATGTTGACATGTCTTATGGAAAGGATTTTATTGGTTGAGTGTTTGTAAATTTGGAGTAAGTTTATTAAATATCTTCAAATGTTGATTCTAAATTTTATTCATACACATTAGTATGTATACACATATTACTATATATATATATTAACATGTAAGTTTTTTGAATGTGTTAAAATGATAAGATTCTAATCTTATCATCTGATCTCTTCAGTTAAGTATGTTTTTCCTAATAGTATCCTCCCATGAATTCCTAGAAGGATATCCTAAGCTATTGTTGAATTTTATTAACTTATATATTAACCAGAAAAGCTAAATTTATTCTCAATTTCTTGGTTATAGTCACTTGCGCATCTGGATGTGTAGTGAAGTGAAGGGAAAGTCGTTCAGTCGTGTTTGACTATTTGGGACCCCATGGACCTTACAGTCCATGGAATTCTCCAGGCCAGAATACTGGAGTGGATAGCCTTTCCCTTCTCCAGGGGATATTCCCAACCCAGGGATCGAACCCAGGTCTTCTGCATTGCAGGTGGATTCTTTACAAGCTGAGCCACAAGGGAAGCCCAAGAATACTAGAGTGTGTAGCTTATAGAGTGCATATAGTGGTATTGTAAAACATTTGCAATTTTGATACCCAAATTATAGAGACAATTATATTTTCTCCTTTTCTCTACAAAGATTCAAAAGATTGCTCCACTTTATTTTTACCTTTTTCAAACTTTTGAGTTTAAAAGACATCTTACTTTAATCTTTTCAGATTCTGACATTGTCACAAGTCTTGTCTCTCTGAAGGTTGGAAAGCGTAAGTGTGAATAAAATGTGCAAGGTCATTAACTTGCATGCTTTAAAGAACCTTGGTAAGTTATTCCCTCCCGTCGTCCTCCCCCTTCATTCCTCACATAACTTTCTTCCCTACTCATGACATCTTTCCCCACCCCCTATCCATTTATTTTCTACAACAAAAAGAATGATAGTTAACTGCCCTTGATAAATATCTGGAAAAGAACTGGACACTCACAATCCATGCAGTGTACGAAAGAGGTGCCTCGGACAATCGTTCTCTTGTTCTATTCTATTGTACTTCATGCTTTTTCTTGTGATGCCAACCTTTATTTCCCCCATTCTCCCCTCACATGTAAATCCACCAGGCTTTGCAGATATGAATAGCTGTGCCCTGTAGCAACTCGACAGAAATGAAAAGAATGTATGCTTAAGTCTGAAGTATAGTATTTTATTACATAGTTGAAGTTCAGCTGTACTTAAATGTTGGAAAATATCAAGACATTACTTCAGATTCTGAAGTTAATGATTTTGGGTGAAGTTGGTGACATTTGTTAAACATATATTTATTTATGATTAAATTCAAACACTTTTGCTTAACTTTTTTTTTTTTTACATAAAACAGTTGAGCCTTTAAAAATAAAACAACTGGAGATAAACTGAGTATGTTGATTTTAATACTAAGTTAAAATTTTTTAACTAATGAAAAAAGAGCCAGTCTATTTTATTCTCCAGCATACTGACCACTGAGTAATTTGTTTTGTACTGCATTAAAAAAATGTGACAGTGAGTGGTATTAGCTGAAGATAAGAAGACCTTTACATAGCTCTAGGTTGTGTTTATATCAGTTCAGTAAATTCTGTTGGGAGATATTTTAAATCAGTTATTTCTATTTAATATCATTAAAATTTTAGCAAGTAGTTGATTTTTTGCAATATTATGAGACACACCTAGATTTTTTAATACTTTTGTAAGTTCAGTTCAGTTCAGTCACTCAGTTGTGTCCGACTCTTTGCGACCCCATAAATTGCAGCATGCCAGGCCTCCCTGTCCATCACCAACTCCCAGAGTTCACCCAGACTCTTGTCCATCGAGTTGGTGATGCCATCCAGCCATCTCATCCTCTGTCTTCCCCTTCTCCTCCTGCCCCCAATCCCTCCCATCATCAGAGTCTTTTTCCAATGAGTCAACTCTTCGCATGAGGTGGCCAAAGTACTGGAGTTTGAGCTCTAGCATCTTTCCTTCCAAAGAACACCCAGGGCTGATCTCCTTTAGAATGGACTGGTTGAACCTCCTTGCAGTCCAATATTTTGTAAAGCACAGCTCAAATATCAACTTTTCTTTGAAATATTCTTCAACCTTACTACAAAAATTAGTGCTTTTGCTCATATGCAGAATGTGTGTCATCATCCAACAATTAGATTGATATATTTTATTTATGGTCTTCTCAACATCTGGACTGTAAAATAAAAAGGCTAGATCCATCTCTTATTCCCTTTTATTTCAAATATTCCTTATTCTCGACTTTCTATTGCATATCAGAGTGTGTAGGATATAGTAATCACCTCATTCACAAACATAATGTACTAAGACCTCATAGTTTAATTTGTTTATTTTTAATATTTATTTTATATTGGACTGCATTGGTCTTAGTTGTGGCACAGGGGATCTTCGATGCATCATGTGGGATCTTTAACTGCAGTTTACAGACTCTGCTTTTGGTGCCTAGGCTCACTAGTTGCGGCACGTGGGCTGTCTTGTGGCACGTGGGCCCCAGAGTGTATCAGCTCAGTAGTTGCAGCGCACAGGCTCCAGAGCACACAGGCTTCAATAGTTGCAGTACATGGGCTCAGTTGTTCGATGGCACGTGGAATCTTAGTTCCCTAACCAGGAATTGAACCTGTGTCCTTTGCATTGCAAGGTGGATTCTTAACCACCGAACCACCAGGGAAATTCCCCAATAGTTTTATTAAAACAACAAAACTGCATTCTGCTGCTGCTGCTGCTGCTGCTGCTAAGTTGCTTCAGTCATGTCCAACTCTGTGCGACCCCATAGATGGCAGCCCACCAGGCTCCCCCATCCCTGGGATTCTCCAGGCAAGAACACTGGAGTGGGTTGCCATTTCCTACTCCAATGCATGAAAGTGAAAAGTGAAGGTGAAGTCGCCCAGTCATGTCCGACTCTTCACTACCCCATGAACTGCAGCCTACCAGGCTCCTCCACCCATGGGAATTCTAGGTAAGCGTACTGGAGTGGGGTGCCATTGCCTTCTCTGTCTTTCTCAAATTTTAAATATGAATAATGAAAACTACAGGAAAACTATGTAAAATTAAATATTGAATTCCATCTAATTTACTGCCAATCTATAGGGTTAGAGCCTCAGTCTAGCAATATTTCTTTAGGATTTTATAATGTCTTTTGAGTACTTATCTGATATTATATGGAAAGGATCACTATTTACCTCCATCAGCCTTGTATAATGGGGATCAGGCAGCAGCAACAACTAATGAACTAATGAAAAGAAAGAAAAAAGGAGCTGCTCTATTTTAATCCCCAGTATACTGATTGTTTTGTAATTTGTTTTGTACTGCATCAAAAAATGTGATGGTGTGGTATTAGATGAAGGAAAGGAGGTCCTTACCTAGGAGTAGGCCATGTTTATATCAGTTCAGTCAATTCAATTGGAAAATATTTTAAATCACTTAATTCTATTTAATATCAGTTGTTTTCCTTAATATGTAACATACGGATTTGCTTATTAAGACATGTGTTGTATTATATGAATGCTGTGAAATCTGTATACAACATTATGCATAACAGCATTTTTTTTTTCTTTTTAAAGTATGTCACTTAATTAAAGAATTCCTGGAGAGAACTATAACTGGAATATAATCTATTAATTTGCAAGTGTAAAGTTATGTTATATATAGTACTAACTGTGTGGGAAAGACTTTCTATGCTCTTGCCATATGTTTCAGCTGAATGATCATAAAATGAAGAATTCATAATTTAGAACTGAAGTAGAAGGATCCATACTTTTAACTTAATTAACAATTAATTTATTTTTGGCTACACTGGGTCTTCGTAACTGTGCACAGACTTTCTCTAGTTGAGGTGAAAGCAGACTACTCTTCGTTGAGGTGCACAGACTTCTCATTGCCATAGCTTCTCTTGGCAGAGCATGGGCCATGCAGTGCGTGGGCTTGGTAGTTGCAGTGCATAGGCTCAGCATTTGTAGGACGCAAGCTTAGTTATTCTGTGGCATGAGGTATGTTTCTGGGCCAGGGATTGAGCCCATGTCCTTCACATTGGCGAATGAATTTTAAACTACTGGGCCACCAGGGAAGTCCTGGATCCATCTTTTTTTTTTTTTTTTAAATGAAAGAATGGAACTGTGAGACTGATTTTTATCTAAAAACTTGGAATTGGCCATTCTCATTAAATATTAATAGATCTGGTTTTCTGTAGAAGTACTAATCCCTATGGAAATATAGTTAAGTTAAAGTCACTATGTAGACAAAAAGTTAATGTAACTAAGACTGTGATAAGCTTTATTCTTAAAATAAATGATATTAATTATTTACATTCTTTACTTACCCATTTTCTCCTCTAACTGCCTAAATTTTCACTTATTCATTGAGTCCTTTTATGTAGCAGGTAGGGGGAAATGGGAAGGAAAAAAACAAATGGATGGTTCTGATTTGGTGAAGAAAATAGTCAGTTAAATCTCCATCTATACATGGTAAATAAATATTCATATATTATTTATCCCAAAATTTTTAATCTTGTCTTGCTTCTTTTTCCTTTCTCCCTGAATTAGGATTGGACTTCAATTACTGTTAACTAAGTATTTTTAGGCAATGAGTCAGATGATTCAGGAGACGTATTTGATGTATATGGTATGCCTTTGCAGCTTCCCTGGTGGCTCAGATGGTAAAGAATCCGCCTGCGGGAGACCTAGGTTCAATCCCTGGGTCGGGAAGATCCCCTATAAAAGGGAATGGCAGCCCACTCCAGTATTCTTATCTGGAGAATCCCATGGACAGAGGAGCCTGGTGGGCTACAGTCCATGGGGTTGCACAAAGTTGCACACTACTGAGCAACTAACAGGCACACATATGCTTTTGCTGTTTAAAGCCTTTTGTTATTGCTGTCATAAGAAATTGCCATAAACCCAGTGGCTTAAAACCACAGGTTTTATTATCTTAAAGTTCTGGAAGTCAGAAGTTCACAGTTGGTTTCACTGGCCTAAAATCAGTGTTGTCAATAGCATTGTTTCTTCTTAGGTTCTAGGAAATAATCTTTTGGTCTTTTCCAGCTTCCTCTGGTTGTCTACATTCATTGGTTTATGGTGCTCAGACAGTCATTTCATCACGCCAGTGTCTGTTTCCTTTCTTATATCTCCTCTAACTCTGACCTTCTATCTTTCTTTATAAGTACCCTTTTGATCACATTGGTCCCATTCAGATAATCCATTATGTAATCTCATATCTCAAGGACCCTAATTTTATCATATCTGCAAAATGTATTTTGCCCTATAAATTTAACATATTCACAAATTCCAGAGATTTGGACCTGAACATCTTTGGGAGTCATTCTTTTGCTTACCACAAAGGGTTTATTTGATACAGCCAGACTATCAACACTGTTTGTTACTGTTTAGATCATTGTTGAGTTTGAAATGAAGCCCAGTTTAGCAGTTCCTGGTCTAATATCATGATCACCTCTGAAGTGTATCCCAAGTAATACGTAACCAGGAATAGTTGTCTAATTTTTTTAATGATTTACTTCTTTTTAAACAAATTACAGTATCAGCAAGGTTATTCCCATAACTTATTCTAATTCTGCTAATGATTTCTCGAATGGGAAAGAAAGAGGTAGGTGTTATAATACACTTAAAACCCCCCACATATTTCAAATCTTAAGTATCTGTGGATGTACTACAAATAAATATCTGTAATTATAAATTATTATAATTATGAAA
Organism: Bos indicus x Bos taurus; assembly: GCF_003369695.1. Taxonomy (NCBI): domain Eukaryota; kingdom Metazoa; phylum Chordata; class Mammalia; order Artiodactyla; family Bovidae; genus Bos; species Bos indicus x Bos taurus. The sequence continues at coordinate 100,319,549 of NC_040077.1, read as the reverse complement.
TTTGTGGCAGTGGGAGATACTTATCTAGTCCTTGTACCTGTAGGATAATGTTTTATACCTGTGAATAAATTAAATGCTTCTTATACCTGTGAATGTGATTTTTCATGTTGGTCATGGATCACTGGACAGAATTTGACACTTTTTTGCTCTTGAGGGCCAAAAGTTAATGTACTGTAAATAGTGCAGAAGTTAATGCACTGTGAATGTGGTCTACAGAAGAGTGTAGGTAAATAATAATAATAATGCAAATTTGATAATTAAAATAAAAGCAATAATAAAACCAATAGTGTGAAATATGTTAAAACTGGTTTAGAAAATAGATATTAGCAAGTGTAACTTGAAATGATCTTTATCAGTATCATATCTTTGGGGAAAGTTGTATATGATTAAGTATAGCCTAATTCTTCTAACAAAAAATGCACATTTGACTTAATTACATTTTTCTTTCAATATATTTATTATAGACATTGTATTTTTTATCATAAATTATCAAGAGTGGCTTGTGTCTGATGTATTTTGTATCTCTTCCCACCATTAGAATTTTAGAAGTCAGTTGATATTCATCATTGGTAACAAAATACTTCTGCCAATGACACTTTAGGTGATTAATGTATATTTGACTTCATAGAAAAACTGGAAATACATTTCTGAGCTACAGTAAATTGATGAGTAAATCTCTTTCAAGGTGATGCATAGTGGTGATGTTCTGTGCTATTCAGTATTAAAGAAGAAATAAGCAGTAGGAAAAGGAAACAATTTTAATGAGTTAGAGAAAAACAGGGGAGGCCATACTTTCTTTTTAAAAGAAAACACACACACATAAATTCAGCACTTAGGCTGAATAGAAACATGGAGAGATAAATGACCTCATATGCATTCAGAAAAGTTTGAGGCAATGATGTTAAACATGAAAGAGGAAAAGTGAATGTAACTTCAGTGGCCACATGCTATAAATCTGGTAGTATAAGAGGATGAAGCCATAAAACCTTAAGCAAAGAGCTTAGTAGCAATTAAAATAAAGACAAAATTCTGGGGTGGATAAACAAAGAAGCACATGTTACAAAGGAAAATGTGCTGGTATCATGTAAGATATTATTTAGTAGCTGCTTTCAAATAATTGAATCATAGACACAGATTTCTGAGGTTTTAAGCTCATTATTTTGGCTCCCTGGTTTCTCCTAGGATGCAGTATAGAATCTCCATGCCTGGTGTTTATGTACAAACAGAAGCTGCTTTTTCTTTCTTTCATTATTTCTTTTTTAAGTGAAAGTTAAAACCTTTTATATGTTACAGAGAAGAGGCAGAAAAAGCCACACTCCCACTCTGGTACAATGCAGAGAGAATCAGCTGAGGGAGGATTATGCACATGGCTGGGTCCAATTTATTCAATGGTTCTTTTGCTTTGTAGATAGCAAATGGTGGTATTCATCTTGTGTGATGAATAACATCATCACATCTTGTGTGATTAGCAAATGTGAGGTCAAAATGAATCTTTTAACAACTAGAAATTATTTTGTTATTTAAAAATGGTTTGAAAAAAAAAAGAAAAAGAAAAAAATGGTTTGATTTTCTTAACTATGTTGGTATTTATTTGGAATTCATTCTAATACTAAGTTTACATGACCATATCCTCCTGTCTTTTCCCTTAGAAATTAACTCTTGAGTACACAAAACAACAGGAACAAAGATTTAGACTTGGATGATTAAAAGTATTCCTTATGTGTGTATGTGCAAGTATTCCTTGAAAGTGTGCCTGCAAACTGGAACCTCATGATAATATCTTTTAGACCATGGTAAGGGGGCCATATTTTGTTTGAATCCTCTCATGATGAAATCCTTAGAATAACTCAGTTACAGATACCTCTGAAGCCGCTGGAGTTGAGTCTGAAACCAGACAGCTTAACATCAGATTCTATGTGATATTAAATTCTACTTCATGTCAAATGATAGTGTGATTCTAAATTCAAATTCCATACAATTCAGTAAACATTTCTGAAGCACTTAATTTTTTTGCTGTAAAAGATCTCAGATGAAAATAATTAAGACATAGTATGAGATTTTTGGCATTTTAAAAGCCAGCATGAAAGACAGAAGTGTTTGTAACTAGCATAAACATTGTACAATGCATACACATGTTGAATATAGATACTTTCAGGAAGAGTTAGGTCTTTAATGTGCTATGTAAGTGACAGAAAAATTAGTTTTTACTTATTTTGGCCCATTGCTAGAATGTTTATCAAAACATTCTTAGAGTTTTTACTATTTTATAATTCTTAAACTTCTACCATGGTACTTATTACATTTATTCCTTTTTTAAAAATTGGATTAAATGCAAACAGGTGAAATACAAAATGCTCAGAATGACAATAACTTAAGGAAATTCGAAGATGATGTTTATGGAAAACATTTTCCATGGTACAAAGAATAGTCAGTGATAAAAGGGGAACATGTTGAAAATGTTTCTGTGGAAATGTCATTATTAGTCTTAATTAGTTTAATAAGTCACAGTTTTTTAAAAGCTGAAACAATAGGTCTTTGGAGGACAAATTAGTGGACTTATTTGGAAACTTTAGGTGGAATGTGTTATTTCAATCTTTTGAAAAATTTGATGCCAATTAATTCTCTTTCTTTTATAATGACTCCTTTTCTGATAAAATAATTGACCAAGCCATTGCCACTTATTATGAATAACTTCTAGTGTCTCTTTACAAATATGTTAGGGATATATGCATTAGATCTATTATTTATTACTTTCATTTAATATTTGAACTTCAGGTTAACCATACTTTGAATTACTCTAGTGGTAAAATTATAAGATTTTAGAAAAAATTTAGAAAGAACATGTATCCTATATCAGCTGAACTTCTCTTTTTCTTGAAAATGAAGATTAAGGTAGGTTTTCAAATACCCTATTTTGGGACATCTTCTCTTTGGAGAAGTTAGAGATGGCATTGTCATTCAGATCAGATCAGATCAGATCAGTCGCTCAGTCGTGTCTGACTCTTTGTGACCCCATGAATCGCAGCACGCCAGGCCTCCCTGTCCATCACCAGCTCCCGGAGTTCACTCAGACTCATGTCCATCGAGTCAGTGATGCATCCAGCTATCTCATCCTCTGTCGTCCCCTTCTCCTCTTGCCTCCAATCCCTCCTAGCATCAGAGTCTTTTCCAGTGAATCAAGTCTTCGCATGAGGTGGCCAAAGTACTGGAGTTTCAGCTTTAGCATCATTCCTTCCAAAGAAATCCCAGGGCTGATCTCCTTTAGAATGGACTGGTTGGATCTCCTTGCAGCCCAAGGGACTCTCAAGAGTCTTCTCCAACACCACAGTTCAAAAGCATCAATTCTTCGGCGCTCAGCCTTCTTCACAGTCCAACTCTCACATCCATACATGACCACAGGAAAAACCATAGCCTTGACTAGACGAAACTTTGTTGGCAAAGTAATGTCTCTGCTTTTGAATATGCTATCTAGGTTGGTCATAACTTTCCTTCCAAGGAGTAAGTGTCTTTTAATTTCATGGCTGTAGTCACCATCTGTAGTGATTTTGGAGCCCAGAAAAATAAAATCTGACACTGTTTCCACTGTTTCCACATCTATTTCCCATGAAGTGATGGGACCGGATGCCATGTTCTTTGTTTTCTGAATGTTGAGCTTTAAGCCAACTTTTTCACTGTCCACTTTCACTTTCATCAAGAGGCTTTTTAGTTCCTCTTCACTTTCTGCCATAAGGGTGGTGTCATCTGCATATCTGAGGTTATTGATATTTCTCCCAGCAATCTTGATTCCAGTTTGTGTTTCTTCCAGTCCAACGTTTCTCATGATGTCCTCTGCATATAAGTTAAATAAACAGGGTGACAATATACAGCCTTGACATACTCCTTTTCCTATTTGGAACCAGTCTGTTGTTCCATGTCCAGTTCTAACTGTTGCTTCCTGACCTGCGTATAGGTTTCTCAAGAGGCAGATCAGGTGGTCTGGTATTCCCATCTCTTTCAGAATTTTCCACAGTTTATTGTGATCCACACAGTCAAAGGCTTTGGCATAGTCAATAAAGCAGAAATAGATGCTTTTCTGGAACTCTCTTGCTTTTTCCATGATCCAGAGGCTGTTGTGTCCATTAAATATGGCTCACAGGAATCCTTTTTGATTTCCCTTTGGACTTTATTTGAGTTGCAAACTGGTTATCATATCCATCAAGGTGCCAAATGATCCAGACCTTGACTACTTTACTGATAGCATCATATTCTGTTACATCTCTTTACTCAAAATTACCTGACTACCATGCTATTACACTAGCCCTCTTTTTTGGTCTTTCAAATATGAAATAAACTTATTCTTTATAAATTATAGGAGTTTTATACTTGTATTTAAAAAATTCTTGAACACTCTTTGGGTCTTGGAATGACTGAGTGTGTTCAGGTGGCACAGTAATAAAGAATCTGCCTGCTAATGTAGGAGACACAAATAATGTCGGTTCTGATCCCTGGGTCAGGAAAATCCCCTGAAGTAGGAAATGGCAATCTGCTCCAGTATTCTTGCCTGGAATATTCCGTGGACAGAAGAGCGTGGTGGGCTATAGTCCATTGGGTCACAAAGAGTCAGATATGCCTGGGCACCCACACCATACCATACCATGGATAGCTCCCTGAATTTCATTAAAATAAACCCTGATGTCACTTCCTCAAGAAGGCTTTTCCTGATTAGACTTGCATTCTTGCAGAAATAATGCTCTTTAACAGTGAAGAACAGTTTTCAATTAAAGGACTGAAGCTATAGAAGCAAAATTTAGTGCCTCAGTGATCTGAATGGGGAGATATTTCAAAAGGGTAGAAGGTACATCTCAGAGTCTGTGAAGTCAGCCACATGTAAATGCCTTTTAAATATTAGATTTGGGAGAGACACATTATATGATCATAACTGGATTACATGTATTAGTAGAAATTCTCAAAAATAATAAAGCAGTTTGAATTAATGGAAGAATCTGGAAATTAGAGCTAGAAACACATTTTATGGCAAACTTTGACATGAGGCAAAATATTTAATTTTGAATGTGGATGAGCTAGGACTTAAAGATATAGTTAAAGCACTATCACCACTAACATGGTAACTTTTGAGGCAGTCATTTATTAATAACTCTTCTAGTCTCATTTTAATTATCTGTAAAATTGAGCCTTTTATCTCAGCAAGAATTGTTTAAGATATCTAAAGCAGGCTGAGAAGTAGTGAAGCACAGTCTTGAAAGTATGTTCTTTTAGAGCTCAAATCTAGTGTCTACTTACTTTCTAGCTATATGACTCTGCGTTAGTTACTTGGTTCTCTAAATATCAAATAGATGTCCAGCTTTTCTAACACAATTTGTTGCAAAATCCACCATTTTCCAGTGATTTGAACTGGTGCCTTTATCAGATGTTTGTCATATACACATAAATCTGTTTCTGGATTCTTTTTTCTCTCCCCAAACCACCACCGCAGCAAATCATGATTTTGATTTCAATTGCATTAAATGTATAAATGAATAGGAGAATAACTGGTGTGCTTGCAATTTTGTTTTTAAAAGTTTAATGTTGCATTCAGGTCTACTATTTAGTCAGTAACGTTTATAGATTTATATGTAAGAGTCTTTCATAATTTTCATTAAGTTTATTACTGATAAGTCTATGGTTTTTTACATTATTGTGAAGATGATTTTCCCTTCCCTTGGAAATGGAAACCTATTGATGATGTTCATTTATATTACTTATGGCAAATATACTGAACAGTTATATTCGTTCTAATGTTTTTTTCAGTTGATTTCTAGGATTTTTCTATGTAGGTAATCATAACATCTGTAAATGATTTTGTTCTTCATGTCTAATATTTATCTATTTGTATTCATTTAGGGAGATAATTGTGGAGAAGGCAATGGCACCTCACTCCAGTACTCTTGCCTGGAAAATCCCATGGACAGAGGAGCTTGGTAGGCTGCAGTCCATGGGGTCGCTAAGAGTCGGACACGACTCAGCGACTTCACTTTCACTTTTCACTTTCATGCATTGGAGAAGGAAATGGCAACCCACTCCAGTGTTCTTGCCTGGAGAATCCCAGGGACGGGGGAACCTGGTGGGCTGCCATCTCTGGGGTCGCACAGAGTCGGACACGACTGAAGTGACTTAGCAGCATCAGGGAGATAATTGAACTTCATGTGTGATATATTACAGAGGGGTGTTACCATATTGCAGAAGCATGGTGAGGGTTGGTGGTAATCAATATAAAACACTTGATATATAATAGGAATTCAGTAAATGTAACTATTCAACATTTTTACAGGATCATCTATAACTTGTAAAGTTACTAAGTACACAAAATTCAAAACGTCTGTTTGTATAGTTTACTTTCAAATATATGCTATTTTCAGAAAAGTTTCACAATTGCATCCAATAAGAAAATCATTATGTGTTTTCTTTATAATTTTTGTTGTTTAAATGTGCTTGAAAATACACATGTGCAAGAATAACCAAAACGGTTATAGCATGATAAATGAGTAGTCTTTTTTCCCCTTTTCCTCTCATTTTTTTAATTGGAATATAATTGCTTTACAATTTTGTGTTAGTTTCTGCTGTACAATGAAGTGAATTAGCCATACGCTTACATATATTTTCCAGTAGTCAGGTATGGATGTGAGAGTTGGCCTATAAAGAAAGCTGAGTGCTGACAAATTGATGCTTTTGAACTGTGGTGTTGGAGAAGACTCTTGAGAGTCCCTTGGACTGCAAGGAGATCCAACCAGTCCATCTTAAAGGAAATCAGTCCTGAATATTCATTGGAAGGACTGATGTTGAAGCTGAAACTCCAATACTTTGGCCACCTGATGTGAGGAACTGACTCATTTGAAAAGACCCTGATGCTGGGAAAGATTGAAGGCGGGAGGAGAAGGCGACAACAGAGGATGAGATGGTTGGATGGCATCACCAACTCAACGGACATGAGTTTGAATAAACTCCAGGATTTGTGATGGACAGGGAGGCCTGGCGTGCTGCAGTCCATGTGGTTACAAAGAGTTGGACATGACTGGGCAACTGAACTGAACATGTCTGACACTTTCGTGATCCCATGGGCTGTAGCCCACTAGGTTTCTTTGTCCATGGAATTTTCCAGGCAAGAATACTGGAGTGGGAAGCCATCCCCTTTTCCAGGGTATCTTCCCGACCCCGGCGTCAAACCCAGGTCTCCTGCATTGCAGGCAGATTTTTTACAGTCTGAGCCCCCAGGGAAGCCCAAGAATACTGCAGTGGGTAGCCATTCCCTTCTCCAGCAGATAACACATTGAACTGGGTTCTGTCTCCTGGTCCATGCTGTCACTCCAGCAGCCTCTCTCTCACAGTCATCTCACCTTAGCTGGTGGCAACTCCATTCATCCATATCATCAGATCAAAAGTCTTGAACTCATTTTTGCCTTCTTTTTCTTTGTAGTTCCACATGTTATTTCTTAGTGGTCTTCCTGGTTCTCTCTACCTTTAAAATGCATTCAGAACCCCACTCCCTTTTACCACCTTCACTGGTGCTGCTATGAACAACGTCAACAGTCTCTCAGCTGGATTACTGCTCGTGCCCATGCACAGCGGTTCTTGTTATTTCCTTCAGTAGAGCCATCAGAGGTCCCTTGCACTGCTGTTCTGTCAGCCTAACTGTTCTTCCATCTGCCTCTTTACTTCCCTCTGATCTTTACTGTAGATTTCCCCCTGTACACCCTACATAAAATTACAATTTTAATTTCGCAACATTCATTGCCCTCTTTATGTATTATTCTTTGTAATACTTACCATGCAGTGTTCTGTATATTTAATTTATTTCTTGAGTCTCCTGTATATCAATATAAACTCTGTCAGGTCAAGAATTTTGTGAAGGATTTTTAAAGGATTTTTATTTATTTTTAATTTTATTGATTTATATTATTTTTGACTGTGCTGGGTCTGTTTCTGTATGGACTTTTCCTTAACTGCTTTGCCCATGACTCTTTTCTACTGACTAAAATATTTGTTGACTTGAGTATAAGGAAAAACACCAATACAGTATACTAATGCATATATATGGAGTTTAGAAAGATGGTAACAATAACCCTGTGTACGAGACAGCAAAAGAGACAGTGATGTACAGAACAGTCTTATGGACTCTGTGGGAGAGGGAGAGGGTGGGAAGATTTGAGAGAATGGCATTGAAACATGTAAAATATCATGTATGAAACGAGATGCCAGTCCAGGTTCGATGCACGATACTGGATGCTTGGGGCTAGTGCACTGGGACGACCCAGAGGGATGGTATGGGGAGGGAGGAGGGTTCAGGATGGGGAACACATGTATACCTGTGGTGGATTCAATTTGATATTTGGCAAAACTAATACAATTATGTAAAGTTTAAAAATTAAATAAAATTAAAAAAAAAAAAGAAAAAAAAAATATCAAGGAAAAATAGGACCTCTCTGTAATCCAGGTAATATCACCCTGAGGGATGGCTGCGTTGAAAGGAGGTAAGATCAAAGACTCAGTGGTCATAATAGAATATGAATGTTTATGCTTATTAAGAAAGATAAATAGAATTTTATAATTAACAGCCACTTCAGACTATAATTTAAAATGCCCTTTCTCTCAACGTGTAATCTTAAAAAAAGAACTAACAATTTTATGTTTCTGTGCAATGCATTAGTGGTTGCAGTTTGCTTTTCAGTTACTGGTTGCAATTTGCTTTTCAGCTACTTTTAATATGATTAAAAGTAATCATATTACTATTATGATTAAAAGTATCATGATTATGCTTCTGTACAAATTTTGTATCCAACTGCAAATCACAGGCTAACTCTAATAATTTAATGGGTGCTGTCTATGTAATCCTATCAGAGATGTACCGTGCTAAGTGTTAAATAACTCAGCTTCTGTAAATATAGCCTTACATTGTCTAATTTAAAGGCACAATTAGACTTCAACATGTCTAAATGTCACCAATAACAGTAATTAGCCATTACATTAGCTTATTGAGAATTAGTTGATAAGAGTCCAATTAGATTTTTAAATCACCATTGCAAATTATTAAGCTCTGTTTTCAAGAAACATCTTTTACATCATTAGTGACCCAAAAACGTTGCAGAGGACAATGCCTTTTTTTAAAAGAATGACCTCTAAGAGACCTAGGTTTAGTTTGTCTGTTCACTGAAGAGTCAGTCATATAATTAACTTTTCTCATCTCTTTTCTCAGTTATTCAGATGGTCAGTGAGAAAGGCAATGGCAGGCACAAACTCCTGAAACCATCTGTAAAGTCTAACCATACAGCACTGTCCTCATATATTACACAGTCTTGATTATGCAGCAGAAAAGTTTCGTATAAAATATGAATCCAACAGTATAGCTTGAAGAGTTACATATTGTGTATTCTTAAAGTAAAATACTTTAAAAACCTAATACTGCTTTTAGATAAATTACTTCACTTGTCAATAGAGTAGCTTTCATGGAATAATTAATATTTTCTAAAATATTTCCTAAATTCTACTGAGAAATTTTCATAATGTATATTGTTATTCAAGCTCCAGTTTGCATACATTGTCAGTGTGCTAATTCTTTTGGAAGCTATATAAATAAGAGAAAGCTTTCCTTTTACCTTTCCCTTTAGATATAGATTATTTTTTTTTAAGATCAACATATGCTTTGTTAAATTTGAGAAACAAATGTAACCATTCTCATTTCTGCTAGAAATTATATATTATTTCTGAAAGGGTTAACATGTTCAATCACTTGTATTGAACATGAAATTGGACAGAAATATCCACAAAATACCATAAAACTGGAAATGTACACAAAATTGAAAACTGTATCCCCTCTTAATACAAGATTCAGACTTTATTCACTTCACACATCAGGTTTTCAACAAGAAGAACTCATCTAGGAAAAAACAGGGACTTGACAGAGGTGCTTTCTTGGAAGAATCATGATCTATATACAAATCAATGGCAGTGAAGAACACACACATACATTGAAAAGTTAGAAAATATAATTTATTATATCTTTGTTCTACAGTAAGTCAATAGGAAGACACAAATACTCAAGATAACACATCAAACATGTTGAAATCTTCTTACTTTGGAGTGATGTATTCTGTGTGATGGCAGTGTGCCTTCTAAAATCAATGCTGTGTTTACTGATGATTTTGTCATATAGTCTAGCAGAATCGTTACATGAAAAAGGAATGCCCAAAGAGACACTTTAAATTTGAGAATTATTTTTCTCTGTTCAGCTGTTAAGCTACTTCTCAGGAAACCAATAATTCACAAAGTGAAATTAAGCAAGGTGACTCAATTATGTAGTTTTATGTTCCAGTTCCTGTACATGCTTTAAAAAGGCATGTCAAAAATCATTTTGCTCCTTAGCAGTCAGCAAGAGAATAGGCAATCCACAGTGGAATTTCATGGTATGGATTCATGGTCATGCAATATGAATTGTGCCCTCTGGAGTTCCAGGGATCACTGCCAGTTAAATCACAGTGGTTATGATGAATTCTGAAATCTCATGACTATGTGAATACAGATGTGAGTTCATGTAACCAGCAAGACTCTGAATTTGAGAGATGCTAGAAAGCCAGAGACACAATCAAATGACATTTTGTCCTTAAAGCACCTAGGTGATATTAATGGGAACAACAGATTTCTTTTCACACTTCAGAATATTGGGGATTGGTAAAAAGTGCCTGAATTCTTCTTTTTCCTTGTATCATATATTTGGAAAATCTATCAGAGGGGTTACAGGAGAAAACATGATTTTCCTGACACAGATTCTCAGGAACCTTAGGAGTGTGTGTGGCAGGAAAAAGTATGGAAAAAATAATCACACTTTTCTTACCACAACTTGGAATTAATGGAGTCAAGAGACCTCACCCATACTCATATACACAAAGACATATTCACCTTAGTAATTTCAAATTCTCAGAGGAAATTGTACATCTTTGTCTTCTGCCAGTAGCACGACTGCTGCTAAGATGCTTCAGTCGTGTCCGACTCTGGGCGACCCCATAGACAACAGCCCACCAGGCTCCCCTGTCCCTGGGATTCTCCAGGCAAGAACACTGGAGTGGGTTGCCATTTCCTTCTCCAATGCATGAAAGTGAAAAGTGAAAGTGGAGTCGCTCAGTCGTGTCCGACTCTTAGCGACCCCATGGACTGCAGCCCACCAGGCTCCTCCATCCATGGGATTTTCCAGGCAAGAGTACTGGAGTGGGGTGCCATTGCCTTCTCCGAGTAGTATGACTAGTCTTAAGAATTAAAGCATGCCTCATTCTCCTTTTATTTGCCAGCAGAAACTCTTTTTGTAGTCTTTTTATGATATGAAATTAAATCCCAAGTTTCACCTGCTTCTATTACATAAAGCATTCTCATTAAAATTGCGAAAAGATATATAAAGTATGCTATTAGATAAAAATGTAAAATGCCGTGAATTTTACTTCTCAAGATTTTCCAGCTTCTATCCATTTGCTGAAAAAAAAAAAAGAAAATGATATAAAGTCTGAATTTCTGTAATGTAAAGCTGAATTCAAACTTTTTTTTAAAATTTAGATGCATATTTATCAAGTAACTTGAATAACTTGCTATTTATTCATATTTCTTGTAAGGAAAAAATGCTGTTTCTCAGTCTCACAGAACCTTTCAAAAAGGCTAAGACCTTAGAAGTAAGGATTTGAAATCAAGCTATGACCAGAGGATTATGAACAAGTTCATGATGCTCATCTTGACCTAGTCTCCAGGTGAAAGTTCCCCTGGCTCCATTGCTTCCACAGATCTCTGATCTCCAAACACTTTTGTAATCCTGGGGAACATTAATGTAGGGAGGGAAAATTTATGCAGTTTTATGTGTTCACATAATATTACCTTTGAACACATAATGTTACCTTTCCCTGGAGTTCTAAATTGGTGATATCAAAAAAAACCCTCTCATTGAACCTAGAAAACTAATGTAAATTCTTATTAGCACTTTTATTAAAGGAAAATATAATAAATGAATGAAGGACATAAGTATAAGTAATTTATACTTGCAGGAATAAAAACATGCACAAAGCTAAGGCTAAAAGCTAACATTTACTGATCGTATACTAAAGTTCAGAATCTAGACAAAGCATTACCATAAACTTCCTAATTTACTCATTCTGGCCCCTGAAACAGATGTTAATATTATTTAGATAAGAAAACATAGTTTTAAAATTGTACTTTGTCCAAGCTCTACAGCTAAGACTTGCTCCCATGCCTCGCCGATCTCAAAGTTCCAGCTCCTAACAATTACACTTTAATACTAGCTACATTAACCCACTGTAGTACTCTTGCCTGTAAAATCCCATGGATGGAGGAACATGGTAGGCTACAGTCCATGGGGTCGCAAAGAGTCGGACACGACTGAACGACTTCACTCACTCACTAGCTACATGGCCTTAACACTTAGATGGGAGTGCATGCGTGCTAAGTTGCTTCAGTCATGTCTGACTCCTGTGACCCCGTGGACTGGCCTGTGAGGCTCCACTGTCCATGGGATTCTCCAGGCAAGAATACTGGAGTGGGTTGCCATGCCGTCCTCCAGGGGATCTCCCTGAACCAGGGACTGAACTCACATTTCTTATATCTTCTGCGTTGGCAGGTATGTTCTTTATAGCACTAGTGCCCCCTGGGAAGCCCTAACACTTTTATATCTATATTTAAATATACTGATGAGAAAAATAAAAGGAATAATACTTTCTAGGTATATTCCAGAAAATTTTCAGATACATTAGGACCTAGAAATGAATCTCTGTTGAGAATTTTTTTTTTTTTTTTTTTTACAAAGGTTTGTCTAGTCAAGGCTATGGTTTTTCCTGTGGTCATGTATGGATGTGACAGTTGGACTGTGAAGAAGGCTGAGCGCTGAAGAATTGATCTCTGTTGAGAATCTTGTACAATGAATAAGAAATTGAATACATGGCCCAAGACAAAAGTGTAATTATAATCATAAAAGCACAGAGAAAAATTTGTCAATCATTATATATACTATAGAGAAGACCAGAAATAGATAAATAAATTAGTACTTTTATCTCTAGAAAAGGTTTCTAGTCAACATTGGTAGCAACATTGGTCATGATAAATTTAAAAAACCTCAGAAAAAGCAATCACTGAGATCTTAAAAACAAACTGAGTCAATTCATTTAGAAATTTAAAACTTTATATCAGTTATAAATCATATATTGAAAGCAATAAATATAACATCATTGAACAAATAAAAGAAAACTTAGAAAGCCACATCATCTCCAAGGAACCATAGCTGACATCCTTCAAAGATGATAAGAAAATATATTATAGCAATTAAAAGACTCAGCCAGTTTACAACGACAGGCGATTCCAACTCCAGGAGAAACTCAGTAAAATGTCTCAAGAGGAAAAAAAAGAATGAATAAAAGACATGACCACTAAGTAACCATATGACCTTATGTCCACATCTCAGATACTTCCTTTCTTCTCTCTGGGTTTCATTTTCTCTACATTGCATTCAACTTTTAAATTCCATAGCTTTATAGACTTTATTTGCCTTTTTTGACATATAGGAAGAAGATGTATAAGTGAATTCTATCTGAAGTTCAAATAAGAACAAAAGTTAAGGTTAACACATTAACCTCACACCATATTTACCTGTCAGTCTTAAAGCAGTAGTGCCACAGATATCATTGGAATGGCCAACCTTTCTCAAACAAAAAAGACTTTAACACACTAATACTTGAAATGGACAATCTGCATGTCTCATCATTAATGAGAGCAAGGGAAGAAGAGATGTAGGCAGAACATGAGACAAGAGGGGTTGAAGGTCAGGAAAATGAAAAGGTGCAAATATAAGCATTAGAGTAAGGCTAGAGACCGCAGTCAACATAAAAACCAGAGATGGGTTGTGAAACAAATCATATAATCTCAGGGTAAGATATGTAAACAACAAGGTGATCTAGAAAAAATGAGCAAACAGCAGAAGAAAGGCAGTAATGCCCATCCTTGGTCTCTATTTATATTCATTCATCAAGAATACTCTTAAACAAATTTGGAAAATATAAGATTACTAAACACGGTCGTCTCCTGGAATTTAATCAAGCTCCCTGAGACACAAGCATTTTCATAACTCTCATCAGCTTCCAAATTTGAGGAACACAAATCAAAGGAATAAACTTAGCTAAACCTGGGAGTAAACTTAGATGGTGGTTTAGGTAACAATTTTTAAATCCTAAAATCTGTTATAACTAGTATTCTGCTTTCCTTTGTAATATAAATAGAAGACTCTAAGAGATAATAAACCTTTTAATCTGTATATTTCATATACTTTAAGTTCTAGTATATATATTCTCTAGCAGAGGATGAGATGGTTAGATAGCATTACTGACTCAGTGGACATCAATTGGAGCAAGGGAAATAATGGAGGACAGAGCAGCCTGAAATGCTGAAGTCCATGGGCTGTAGAGTCAGACATGACTTAGTGACTGAACAACATATAGAAAATTTAATTAAGAAAACCAGGAAAGTTGGTCTAAAGTAATTTTGTAAGAGACACTCATTTTTCTGGCCTTCTCTGACCATCCATGATCCCTCTTACTAAACACTCTTTGTTTTCCCTACTATTCACACTACAAAATAATGTTCAAATATCTTAGTACATCACCCAAGGCTCCCCATAAGCTGATTGGCCTGATTCTCAAACCAATTTCTGCCTTTCTCTTTGTCTTAAAAACATCTTCATTGTGTGTCAACTTTTGCCCACATCATTCTATTTCTTGCTTGTGTGCATTTTTTTTCTTTGGTTCTCTGTATTTGGAATGCCTCCTCCTTCTCTTCATCTAATTATTTTTATTTATTCTTTAAAACTGATCTAAAATATTTGCTCCGTCAGGAAGCCACCTTGATATTTCATCAGTATTACTCTCTGGTTCACTAGATAATCAACCTATTTGCAACTTTTGCCTCAGTAATATTCCAGGTATAAAATTAGACTATATTTCATGTTATTTCATGAGTATCACTTTGTGCCTCTCCAGAGTTTTATGTCTATGATACCAAGCATGGGCTTCCCTGGCGTCTCAGCTGGTAAAGAATCCGTCTGTAAGCCAGGAGATCACAGTTTGATTTCTGGGTTGGAAACTTGCCCTGGAGAAGGGATAAACTACTCACTTCAGTATTCTTGCTTGGAGAATCCCCATAGACACAGGAGCCTGGTGGGCTACAGTCCATAGGGTTGCAGAGTCAGACATGACTGAGTGACTAAGCAGACCAAACCAAACCTAAAGTAACTGCTTATTTTCTTTCTTACAATTTATATAATATTCACCAGATAATTTTAATATATTTTTATGTCTATAAGACAGATGTGATATAGCATTTGTAGTGAGAATCAAAGAATCTTCCTGAAATGCAGGAGACCCTGGTTTGATTCCTGGGTCAGGAAGATCCCTAAAGAAGGAACAGGCTACCCACTACAGTGTTCTAGGGCTTCCCTGGTGGCTCAGGTGATAAAGAATCTGCCTGCAATGTGAGAAACCTGGGTTCGGTCCCTGGGTTGGGACGACATTACTTTGCTGACAGAGGTCCATATAGTCAAAGCTATGGTTTTTCCAGTAGGCATATATGGATGTGAGAGTTGGACCATAAAGAAGGCTGAACATCAAAGAATTGATGCTTTTGAACTGTGGTGTTGAAGCAGACTCTTGAGAGTCCCTTGGACAGCAAGGAGATCACACCAGTCAGTCCTAAAGGAAATCAGTCCTGAATATTCATTGGAAGGACTGAGGTTGAAGCTGAAGCTCCAATACTTTGGCCACCTCTTTCAAAGGACTGACTTATTAGAAAAGACCCTGATGCTGGGGAAGATTAAAGGCAGGAAGAGAAGGGGATAACAGAAGACGAGCTGGTTGTATGGCAACGCTAACTCAATGGACATGAGTTTGAGCAAACTCTAGGAGTTGGTGAAGCACAGGGAAGCCTAGCGTGCTTCAATCCATGGGGTTGCAAAGAGTCAGACATGACTGAGTGATTGAACAGCAACAGATGAAAATTAAACGTGTGTTTTGGAGCCAGACTTATCACTTGCTTTATAAATTTTGGCAAGTTACTAACCATTTCCCACCATTTTCACACCTATAAATATGGAAGAAAAATGCCACTATCATTGGTTATTTGTAAGATGTTATATTAAAAGCAACTGGCAAAACGCCTAGTGAACCAATATTATTGATTATTTTCTTTCAACTCTAAGCTCCTAGAAAATAAATGATGATGGTTTGTGTTTTTAAAAAAAACATCTTCAACAATTAGCAAGCACAGTATGTAGTATGAGTACTTTGTAAGTGTGTGTTGAATGAATAAATCATTATGAATAAATAAACATATATATACAAATAAATCATTAGTAAATTATGTTTCTATAATCTAAAGCTCTTAAAGTATTTCCTAATTAATATTAACTAGAAAAAATGTTCAGCAGTTTTTAGGAAAATCCATTAGAACATGGTTGAAAGAAAACCTAAAGACATGAAATAAATGAAACATCTACTTGCTTACACAGGAGTTCCCAGAAGCCCATTACTTGCATCTCTATTCCTCATCCTGTGCTAACTGTTCTGGAAAAAGAAAGATACTTATTACATCATATTATTAATACACATAGAGGTTCATACATGACTACTGGAAAAACCATAGCTTTGACTGGATGGACCTTTGTCGGCAAAGTAATGTCTCTGCTTTTTAATAGGCTGTCTAGGTTTGTCATAGCTTTTCTTCTAAGAAGCAAGTGATTTTTTAATTCCATGGCTGCAGTCACCATCTGCAGTGATTTTGGAGCCTAAGAAAATAAAGTTTCTTGCTGTTTCCATTGTTTCCCCATCTATTTGCCGTGAAGTGATGGGACCAGACACCATGATTTAGTTTTTTGAATGTTGAGTTTTAAGCCCGCTTTTTCACTCTCTTTCTTTTTTCACTTTCATCAAGAGGCTCTTGAGTTCCTCTTCGCTTTCTGCCATAAGAGGGGTATCATCTGCCCCCCTTAATATTTCTGGGGTTATAGATATTTCTCCCAACAATCTTATTCCAGCTTGTGCTTCATCCTGCCTGGCATTTCACATGATGTACTCTGCATATAAGTTAAATAAGCAGGGTTGCAACATACAACCTTGGCATACTCCTTCCCAATTTGGAACCAGTCCGTTGTTCCATGTCCGATTCTATTGCTTCTGACCTGCATACAGACTTCCCTGGAGGCAGGTGAAGTGGTATGGTATTCCCATATCTTAAAGAATTTTCCATAGTTCGTTGTGATCCACATGGTCAAAGACTTTAGTGTAGTCAGTGAAGCAGAAGTAGATGTTTTTATGGAATTCCCTTGCTTATTCTATGATAGAATGGATGTTGGCAACTTGATATCTTGTTCCTCTGACTTTTCTAAATCCATCTTGAACATTCAGAAGTTCTCAGTTCATGTACTATTGAAGCCTAGCTTGGAGAATTTTCAACATTACTTTGCTAGCGTGTGAGTTGAGTGCTGTTGTGCTGTAGTTTGAACATTCTTTGGCATTGCCTTTCTTTGGGATTGGAATGAAAACTGACCTTTTCCAGTCCTGTGGACATTGCTGAATTTTCCAAATTTGCTGGCATATTGAGTGCAGCACTTTTAAGAGCACCATCTTATAGGATGTGACCTTGAGAATTCCATGGACAGAGGAGCCTAGTGGGCTACAGCCCATGGGATCACAAAGGAGTCAGACTTGACTGAGTGGCTAACACCTGGACCTGATTGACGTGTTATGCTTATGTTACCTTCCATCCAAATATAAATGTTGAGTATACAGCTAGATATATATGCCTGAAATTCTGGAAAAGGGTCTGTGAAAGAGGGAGTCATTATTATATAGATTTACAGCAAAAAGTTTACATGACATCATCAAGATTTGAGACGTCATTCAAAGAGTAAGTCCATGGCTCCTTCTAATTAAGCAAAAGCAATGTAGGCATGACACCACATGCTTTATTATTTACACTGGTATTACCAGATGTGAAGACAGGAGCAAAAGGTCATTAAAGGTCAGCACCTCAATTTCAATATCTCTGTCTGTCCCTCTTTAAAAAAAAATATTTATTTCTTTAGCTGTGCCTAGTCTTGGTTGCAGCACATGGGATGTATATCTTTATGGCATGTGGGTTTTTGGTTGTGGCATGTGGGATCCAGTTCCCTGACTAGACACTGAACCTGGGTTCTTTGCATTGGGAGCTCAGGCCTTGAAGTCTTAGCCACTGGACCACCAGGGAAGTCCCCTGCCCCTCTTTTTTCCTTTCTTTCTCACTCTGTCTCTAGCTTTCTCCCTCTCCTTCTATCTCTCTCTCTCTCTTCAGCTCCCTCCATTTCCTCATCACCTATTCCCTCTCCATTTCTCATTTTTCAGTCTTATTCTAAAAGATGCAACCATTTGTCTTATCTGCCTCAGACTAAACAAGGTCTTGGGATGAGATATAAAAATGTAGATAACAAAATACCTATGAAGTGCTAATTTTATTTATTAAGCACCTGCATTTTCATGGCACTTATAATTCTGATGACTAAAAATCATAGTTCCTGCTTTCAGTTCAGTTCAGTTCAGTTGCTCAGTCGTGTCCAACTCTTTGCGACCCCATGAATCGCAGCATGCCAGGCCTCCCTGTCCATCACCATTAGTGATTGTTATTTATAACAAAATGAAAATATTCTGATTTCCTTATATTGTTGGTATAAAAGTGAAGACTTTGCATATAAAATAGCATGCAAATTAAATATAATCCACAAAGAGACATTACTGACTTTAGAGAATGATTCTTACTTTGAGTAATTTTTCTTTGTTCATAGTTTTATGTCAAAATATTATTCTGCTTTGAAGATTAGATGTGTATATAGTATAGATTTTAATAGTTGGTTACTCATCATATTTCATTTTACATGTGTTTTACATATGCAGGTCCTACTTAAGTAAAATACATTCTACACCTGTGTATTAGACACAAGTTTTACTATAAGAAAAAAATAATATTTAAATCCAAACTAAATAATAAATTCTATAACTTCATGACTTTCTTTGAAGCCATGAACCATATAGCACTCAAGATAAATTTATGTACTGTGAAAAGAATAGCTGCCTTCTCCCAACCACACCAAGCCTTTATCTCTTTCTGCATTCACTCATATCTCCATGGATATAGTCACCTTTTAATTAACATTTGCTTTCATGATCAATAAAACGTCACAAGCATTTGATATTAAGTAGAAATGTGACAGAAAACAAAGTAGTTCTCCAAAAGTTCTTTCTGTATATTATTGAATTTTAGGGCTGTGTTTTTAACATTTCAGTGGAATTCCTTTCAGATTCTCAAAATCTTAAGTCAAAGTTTACTTTCAGTGAAGACTTTATATGTATGTGTGTGTGTGATTTCATTAAATTAGTTTATTTTTAAAATTTACCTGTCTGGTTTTAGCAAAATGGACGATTTTATCTGTCCAATGAGTATATCTACCCAAATGATTCCTTCCTCTTCATCTCATTTTTTAAGCAATAGTGCAATTTTGTGTATGTAGTAAATCCCATCACTTCTGCTTCCCCTCCAACTTAATGCTACAGAGTTGCCATAAAACTTAAAACTATAATACATATTATTAATTATAACAACCTGTTATTCATATTATATTTAGTAAATTTAAATATCTTTGTATTTTTTTCCTTTCCTTTCCACAATTGGAACTTTGTCAGCATTTTAAGTCAACTATTGGAAAATATATGTGGTTGTTAAGTGAACAGGCTCTAGACTAGACCCATAAAGTTTTGACTCTAACAGCTATAATTTCATCATGTGTTCTTTAATAAGATAATTACTTCCCTGTGCTCAGTTTCCTACTCAACAAAATGGGAACAATAGGACCTACCTCAAAATACTGTAAGGAGGAATACAGGTAATTAAAATGTTTGGCACAATCCATTGGACACATCAAGAACTTACTTGTTGTTTATTTGCTAGGTTGTGTCCGACTCTTGGCAACCCCATGGACTGTACCCATCTGGGGTCCTCAGGCAAAAGTGCTGGAATGGGTTACCATTTCCTTCTCCAGGGGATCTTCCCGACCCAGGAATTGAACCCACATCTTCTCACTGGCAGGCAGATTCTTTACCATTGAGCCACCTGGGACGCTCAGATGTTGGTAAATGTCCTTACAATTTGGGGTAAGGACTATTATTTTCTGGCCCAAGACCACCACCTCTGGTATGCTTATCTATCCAAATGTATATGGTCCACTGAAGACATAGGCTTCTCTACTTGCTTGGGAATCTTGGCTTTGCCCAACCACTTGGTAGAAGGCCAGCATGTATGAATAATTATCCATAGACCCTTCTGCTTTCTGGGTTTTGGATAGGTTTATCCAGTGGTCCTTTTGGGAAGCCACAGCAGGAAATTAGAGTGAGAAAACATAAGCAGACTATTTATTCTCCTGGATGCTTCTTTGTGAGATCTGTTTGGTTTGTGTCCTTCAATAGATGGGCTATTGCTGCTCTAGAGGAAGATGACACCACAAGGCTCTCCTTGCTCTGTATCTCCCTCTTCTTGGGTTTAGTTGTGTTGGGCCTGAGACTTATGCCAGCTCTGAAGAGCTGGTCCCATTCTTGCACTACCCTTTATTACTCCCCCTCACTGCCTACAGCTGTTAAAGTCATAACTTTTACATTAACTTTCCTTGAATTATCCTGATTTGAGTGTGTCATCTCTTAGTTTCTAGGGATCTGGTTAACTGGGGAATAAATAACTAGTCCCCAGAAATCAGGGTGTTTTCTAAAAGTGTGTTCAGGGGATGGGACTTCGGTCCCTTTATCTGTAACATCAGAGATTTCCCTTCCTTCTCGTTTAGAAGGTATGCATCTGTCTCTTTTCTTCTGAATACTAATACATGGAAAGTGAAAGTGAACATCGCTCAGGCATGTCCGACTCTTTGCAACCCCATGAACTGTACAGTAGGAGAAGGCAATGGCACCCCACTCCAGTACTCTTGCCTGGAAAATCCCTTGGATGGAAGAGCCTGGTAGGCTGTAGTCCATGGGGTCGCTAAGAGTTGGACACGATGAGTGACTTCACTTTCACTTTCATGCATTGGAGAAGGAAATGGCAACCCACTCCAGCGTTCTTGCCTGGAGAATCCTAGGGACGAGGGAGCCTTGTGGGCTGCCGTCTATGGGATCGCGCAGAGTCAGACATGACTGAAATGACTTAGCAGCTGTAGCAGCAGCAGAACTATACAGTCCATGGGATTCTCCAGGCCAGGATACTGGAGAGGGTCTAGGGGATCTTCCCAACCCAGGGATTGAACCCCGGTCTCCCAATTGCAGGCAGATTCTTTACCAGCTGAGCCACAAGGTATGGACTTACCTCAAATCCATTCACGTTCCCTTTAGTTTAATCTTCTCAGTGAGTTTATGGTTTTAAAAGCAAAACCAGGAAGTTATCTTTGAAAACTCCAGTGAGGTGAGGAAACTCAATAGTTATCTCCTTGGAATTACAGGAAGAAAAATATAGTATTTACAAAAGATAAATTGATACCTCAAAAAGATCAACTATGACACAGCTTTAGATACTATGTATATATAATACTTTTTAAAAAATCTGGCATAGAAAAAATGTTTTTCGCCATATCATTGTATTTAATATAACCTAGATAGTATACTAAAAAGCAGAGACATTACTTTGCTGACAAAGGTCCATATAGTCAAAGCTATGGTTTTTCCAGTAGGCGTGTATAAATTGATGCTTTTGAGCTGTGGTGTTGGAGAAGACTCTTGAAAGTCCCTTGAGCTGCAAGAACAAACCAGTCAATCCTAAAGGAAATCAACCCTGCATCTTCATTGGAAGGACTGATGCTGAAGCTGAAGCTCTAATACTTTAGCCACATGATGAGAAGAGCTGACTCTTCTTCCAGAAGAGCTGGGAAAGATAGAAAGCAGGAGGAAAGGGGAATGACAAAGGATGAGCTGATTGGATGGCATCACAGAGTCAATGGACATGAATTTGAGCAAGCTCCAAGAGATGGTGAAGGACAGGGAAGCCTGGCGTGCTGTAGTCCATGGGGTCAGAAAGAGTCAGACATGACTGAGCAACTGAACAACAACAACAATATTATTATTATATTTAAATATAGTGTTTTTATTTCCTTCACATAATATTCTTGCCCAATTTATGTCATTCTTGAAGTCATAGCTTAATAAAAATTAACAATAAAAAAGATTTCATAGGTGATTTATATCTATAAAATTATATTTGTTATATTTATAAAGTTGTTAAGATGGAGCTAATTTACCTAAGTGAGTTTGAAATCTTTTTATTTCATATATTTCCAAAATAAACACATTATCATCCTCAGTTCTATATTTATGTAAGTCTTCCAAAAATTATCAGATATATATAAGTGAAGCTTTCAGAATATTCAGTTGCCCCCCATCCCATTTCTTCTTCTAGCTTTTCATGCATCCTACCTTTGTTCCCAATGCACTAGGCAAGCACTGGCCTGTAGCTAATGCACTCAAAGTGCAGACATTCCCCAGAAAATTAAACAAAAGGGACCAAATAAGAAAGGCAGAACAGTTTCTTTAAGTATGCTGAATACTTTGCAATAAGGCCCACCAATAATTTTTTAGTCCTAGAATCATTGCTAGTTTGCCTGCCTGCCTCCTTACAAGAAAATAAAAGTATGTTTGTAGGAAAGTAAAGTGAATTATATGACCAATAATGATAGTTTATTTCATAATAGGAAGTCTTTATGGTGTTTTTTCCCTGCTGACATAAAATATATCTCATACATGGCAGAACAATTAGAGGCACTCTCACAATCATTCCTAATTCCTGTTGTGCAAATTAGAAGGAACTAAAAATACATTTGAAGGTGCTATTAGAATAGACTCAGGAAGGAATATACAGTAGAAAAAAGGACCAACTTTGAAAACTAGTGCAACTATTTGTGTGTTTTGATTTTCTTAAGTCTATGAACTGAGACTGATGTGATAAGCTGTCATCTCTACCTTAAACCCTTAGCCTTGCCTTTCATTTGCAAATGAGCAAGCAAGTGGCCTGTTTTTAACACATGGACCATTAACTGCCTTCTTCTATTTGCATAGTAATGATAGTGAACCAATGGTGATTTACTGCTCTGACTTGTATCATAAATAACAGATCATTTACGCTGCTAATTACACTCATTTCCATATCAATAATGCATTCTGGGTTGGGTTGGACTACTGCATTAGAAATGGAATGGAATGACAAATTGATTCTCTCTTAAAATGTTGTAAAACAGGTATCTATTACAAATAGATACTATTAAGGAATGTAGATTAGTGCAAGAGACATTTTTACACTTAATCTTGTAATTTGAAGTGTCAAAAGTATAGATTTGTTAGAAAACTGTTGTCCCGTGGGCAAGCCGAGTGTGTAACATTTGTTTCTGTCTGTTGGTGTCTGTCAGCCTTACTTGTGTAGGGTATGTTAATCCTGAGGTTCTTGTCTCATGTTTACTTTGTGGGTGGGCCAGTTAGCTCTGTTATGTGACCCTAAACTGCACTCAGGATCTGCAACAGTTATTTTAAAAATACAGGCTCTAATTCAAAAGGTCTTATCATAAAAGAGTATAGATAGGTGATATAAACTCATGATTACTTCTGAAGAATCATCAGTGTTCAGTATAAGACTTATAGATCAGTGGTGCTGCACACACACACACACACACACACACACACACACACAAGAAGGAACTTGGAAGAACTTTTATATTAATGATGAGTGTATAATACATGTGTTTATGTGTATGTGGCCAAGTAGAGAAAGACAGAGAGACAGGAGATTTTTTGAAATATCAGTGTCTGTGTTTCAGCTACAGAATAAAATTATAAAGCCACATCAAAATATATGTTTAGAAGAAAATTCACTATGAAAAAGAGCAAACTTGTGAGTTACATCCACAGTCTTGTTAAAAATTATGATAATATATATTTCTGAATAAAATGCATTTTAAAAGTAACTAAAACACTCCAAAATTGTAAAGTTGATTTAAGCCCTCTGTGAAGAGTAATATCATGTTCAAACTTAAAAGTAAAGAACAGTGATGAATAATTTATTTCCAAAGTTGTGAAAGTCTAAAATATTTTGTAGAGAATACAGATATTCTATCAATGAAGGAGGAGATAAAAAATCCTGTTATAATTTTTTTTTTATATCGGAAGACATTTCTGAAGATAAATGGTTCAGGTATGTGAAAATTCATTCAGAAGTAAACTTTATGATTAGAATTGAACTGAGAAGCTAATAATGCACATGATTAGATGACTTCTCCTGATATCAAGAATTTGATTGTTAACATATTTATTGGACAGGAATGAAGTAATGAAAAATATATGAACTTTCCTGTTTCTCTAAATTATGGTTTAAAATGGTGGATACAAACTAGCTAAAAAATTCTAGGAGAGGATTAAATGAAACACAAACATTGATTTTAAAAGTGTTATTCATTGATAAATCTTAAAAGTGTTTTTCATTGATAGATCAATTTATACATAGTGAAATGCTAAATAGAATGTAACCAAAAAAGACAATGAGGTGAAGGACTGGTGAATTTTTAATGGATAAGTTGTCCTAATATCTGAAGAATATTTTCCCCTGAATGAATATTACCTTTATATTAGAATGTATATCACCAAATTACTGTCACATTATTATATCACAATATACATATGCTTCATTTTGAGGAGGTTTTTTGAAGTTATTATTTAACATAAGAACTGGCTTAGTATTGTGGGAGAAATATGTAATTACTTTATAATAATATACTGAATATTATTAATAGATATACTTTACAACCATATATCTTTGTGTGTGTGTATTTTTCCTGAAAATAACATCACTAGTTCTTTGGGTCCTTCCAGAGATATTGTATGATGCATATACAGAAATTTTGCATATACATATAATTTCCCTTGTCCCCTTTCTTTACACAAATGATTACACACTATGTTTCACTATGCTTTAAAAAGTATAGTTTTAAAGTATTACCTTTGTAAGTATACTCCAAAATTGTATTTTAAAGTTTGATTTAAGCCTTCTGTGAAGAGTAATATCATGTTCAAACTTAAAAGTAGAGAACTATGAAGAATAATTTATTTCCAAAGCTGTTAAAGTCTAAAATATTTTGTGAGAATACAGATATTCTATAAATGAAGGAGGAGATAAAAAGTCTGTTATAATTTTTTTATATTGGAAGACAGTTCTGAAGATAAATGGTTCAGTATGTGAAAATTCATTCAGAAATAAACTTTATGATTAAAATTGAACTGAGAAGCTAATAATTCATGTGATTAGGTGACTGTGTCACAGGATAAGTGGTGACACTTAGTATATAAGTGTTCCAAGTTAGTATATAAATATATGAAATTATTAATATATGTGTTTTAATATATGTGCAGATGTCAGTATCAAACTCAAGTTTATTAAAAGATGGCTTTCTTTTACCTGAAAAGGTTTGAGCCAGATCAATAATGAGCTTGATTTACAATACCAAGTTACACTTTTGAACATAGTGTTATAACTCCTTTTAATTATAATGATATTTTTAATAATGCTTAGAAAAATCTGTTTTAATATTTAAAACATACATATGTATATATGGAAATGGCAACCCACTCCAGTGTTCTTGCCTGGAGAATCCCAGGGATGGAGGAGCCTGGTGGGCTGCCGTCTCTGGGGTCACACAGAGTCGGACACGACTGAAGCGACTTAGCAGTAGCAGTAGCAGTATGTATATATATTTGGACAGGAGTTGCTATATTTATATTTCTGGGCAACATTTTTTTCCTAGATTTATAGCTAACATTAGATATCACCTCTTACTGTTACTTTTTGTATGTCATAACTAAAATGAACATGCTCATAACTAAAATGAGCATTGTCTCCAGTAAGGTGATTGACAAATTGATGAATTGCCTTTCTGCTTACACTTTTCATTCTGAAAATAAGTAAAAGAGAGCTTTTTCCTTGATTATAGACACAAGTAAACAAAGTCTTTGTGGGTTTCCATGCTATAATTTGAATTTCCTAGCTCTTCCCTTTCACAACAGCATACCTTCTGCATAAGAACAACCCATATGCTAACCTGGGCTCACCTAATTTTATCTGATAACTGTTAGGTGATCTGTAGCTATCTATCTACTATAGTATTCTGCATCTTTGAAAAAAATTTTAAAATATTCTAGTTATAGTTTAAAATAATGTTCATTATATCAACAATGGTAGGTATTTCTGTTGAAAATTATATAAGAGCAAAGGGAATTAACTTTGATCATTTTAAATTACACATTTACATTTACATTGGTTGATTCCTTTTAATGTTTTTACTTAGAGTCACACTGATGTCTAACTTGGTACCTCCTTTCCTACCAAAATTAATACAGATCACAAACCAATGATTTTCTGAATAGAGTCTTCTGGCATTTTATATCATACAGTATTAGACCCTGATGACATAAAACTAACTCTGTGAAGGCTTTCCTCCTCAGTGAAAGCTTTTGGCTGTGCATAGAATACACCTGGTGAAAGTTGGTATTGTCCTAGTGATTTAAGACAAATTGTTAATTTGTGTTTCTGTTAGTGCTGACTTTGCAAAGGAACAGATTCTTTTTCAATGTCTTAATACAGGAATGGTTCTGTGACAATTCACTGCTGCTACTGCTGCTGCTAAGTCGCTGCAGTCGTGTTCAACTCTGTGCGACCCCGTAGATGGCAGCCCACCAGGCTCCCCCATCCCTGGGATTTTCCAGGCAAGAGTACTGGAGTGAGGTGCCATTGCCTTCTCCAGACAATTCGCTAGCATATAACAAATACTAAAAAAAACTATGCATTATCCCACTGAGCAGTTAGCGATTTGACATTTAGTCAAATCTGAAGTTTCTAAATCTACAATAAATTTCAATGGTACATTATCACTGGGGACATGTTTAAAACTATTTTCACTTGTGACACGACACCATATTATTGGTTTTCCCTGAATTGTTCACTGCTTTTTCCTTCATGTTGGTGTCTTACATATTTTGGGGGTTTAGGCTTTGAAATAAAGTTGTATGGATAATATACTTTTTATTTCAAATGCCTAAGACTTTTCTGAGTATTTCTAAATAAATTTATTCACTTTACTGGCTCAGCTTTTAATCTCTTGTGATTATAATAATGTCTCTAATTCATTATTATACAGAGCTATGCAATCAGGTCAACATTCTGTGCTCTCAAAGAGCCTTAAAGAAAACCACAACCTATTTTCTGTCTTCAGATATTTCTAATATGGTGATGTTGATAGTTTCACCAATTTCTTATCTTCTTCTACTTTATGGTCTTTAAAGAAACTATTGAAAAACTTTGATTTTCACCTCTACAATGTAAGCAACCAAGCGCGATATAGCATTTGCCATTCTTATTTGATGACAATATCCCAAAGAGGCAGCCCTCAAGAAAAATAATTCTTCATGTATAATGAACAGAATTTTCTAGTCCTACTTGGCAAACCATTAGGTTGGCTAAAAGTTTGTTCAGGTTTTTTTCATTACATTTTACGGAAAAACCCAAATTGCTAACTGGCCAACCCAATATATACGGGTAACAAGAAGATTAAATTACATAAGTGTTGAGGCAGGTAAAAGTTTGGAATTATTGGTTAAATCTATCAGCTCAGTTTAGTCACTCAGTTGTGTCCAACTCTTTGCATCCTCGTGAACTGTGGCACGTCAGGCCTCCCTGTCCATTACCAATTGACAGAGTTTACCCAAACTCATGTCCATTGAGTCAGTGATGCCATCCAACCATCTCATCCTCTGTCGTCCCCTTCTCCTGCCCTCAATCATTCCCAGCATCAGGGTCTTTTCAAAAGTGTCAGCTCTTTGCATCAGGTGGCCAAAGTATTGGAGTTCCAGCATCAACATCAGTCCTTCCAAGGAATACCCAGGACTGATCTCCTTTAGGATGGACTGGTTTGATCTCCTTGCAGTCCAAAGGACTCTCAAGAGTCTTCTCCAGTACCACAGTTCAAAAGCATCAATTCTTCGGCACTCAGCTTTCTTTATAATCCAACCCTCACATCCATACATGATTACTGGCCTTGACTAGACAGACCTTTGTTGAAAAAGTAAATGTCTCTGCTTCTTAATATGCTGTCTGGGTTGGTCATAACTTTCCTTCCAAGGAGTGAGTGTCTTTGAATTTCATGACTGTAGTCACAATCTGTAGTGATTTTGGAGCCCCCAAAAATAAAGTAAGCCACTGTTTCCACTGTTTCCCCATCATCTATTTGCCATGAAGTGATGGAACTGGATGCCATGATCTTAGTTTTCTGAATGTTGAGCTTTAAGCCAACTTTTTTCACTCTCCTCCTTCACTTTCATCAAGAGGCTCTTTAGTTCTTCTTCACTTTCTGCCATAATGGTGGTGTCATCTGCATATCTGTGGTTATTGATATTTCTCCTTGCAATCTTGATTCCAGCTTGTGCTTCATCCAGATCAGCGTTTCTCATGATGTACTCTGCTGCTGTTGCTGCTGCTAAGTCACTTCAGTCGTGTCTGACTCTGTGTGACCCCATAGAAGGCAGCCTACCAGGCTCCTCCTTCCATGGGATTTTCCAGGCAAGAGTACTGGAGTGGGGTGCCATTGCCTTCTCCGGATGTACTCTGCATATAAGTTAAAATAGCAGGGTGACAATATACAGCCTTGACGTACTCCTTTTCTTATATGGAACCAGTCTGTTGTTCCATGTCCAGTTAAAACTGTTGCTCCCTGATCTGCATACAGGTTTCTCAAGAGGCAGGTCAGATGGTCTGGTAGTCCCATCTCTCAGAATTTTCCACAGTTTATTGTGATCCACACAGTCAAAGGCTTTGGCATAGTCAATAAAGCAGAGATGAATGTTTTTCTGGAACTCTCTTGCTTTTTCCATGATCCAACTGATGCTGGCAATTTGATCTCTGGTTCCTCTGCCTTTTATAAAACCAGCTTGAACATATGAAAGTTCATGGTTCAGGTATTGCTAAAGCCTGGCTTGGAGAATTTTGAGCATTACTTTACTAGCGTGTGAGATGACTGCAATCGTGTGGTAGTTTGATCATTCTTTGGGTTTGCCTTTCTTTGGGATTGAAATGAAAACTGACCTTTTCCAGTCCTGTGGCCACTGCTGAGTTTTCCAAATTTGCTGACATGTTGAGTGCAGCACTTTCACAGCATCATCTTTCAGGATTTGAAAGAGCTCAACTGGAATTCCATCACCTCCACTAGCTTTGTTTGTAGTGATGCTTCCTAAGGCCCACTTGATGGGTGCAACTTAACATAAATAGCCTTAATTTAATAACTAGCAGTTGTCAGTGTGACTATAAAGATGTTTTTCAGAAAGAATACAGTGAATACAGACACATTTCAATACCATTTCTTATAAGTAAATACAGTCTCTAAGAAGTATAAAGTTTCCAATTATACAAAAGTAACCTATCATGGGAAGGTAATATTGTTTTTGTTAAGTTTTCTCTTAATATTTAACCAACAACTTTCAATGAAATTATCTACTAAGGTAATTTAGTTGATGAATATTGTCTAGGCTTTAAAAATATTTGCCTTTCTGACTACAGTGTATGAAAGCCATTACCTTAAACTGCAGACAAATTTGACCCAATTGTGTGAGCCATCTTGATAAAATATGGACTATTTGAACTTGAAGTCTGATCCCACAGTAGAATTGCCAGATTTGCTGGAACCAAAAAGACCTCTAAAAACAAAAATAAAAATATACAGTAGAGTTTAATCTGTTTATCCATTGTTTCAGGGCTTCCCAGGTGGTGCTAGTTGTAAAGAACCTGCCTAGCAGTGCAAGAGACTTGGGTATGATTGCTGGGTTGGGAAGATCCCCAGGAGAAGGAAATCACAACCCGGTTCAGTATTCTTGACTGGAGAATCCCATAAACAGAGGAACCTGGCAGGCTACAGTCCATAAGGTTGCACAGAGTCAGACATGGCTCAAGAAACTTAGCACATCCGTTCTTTTAGCAAATATTATTGAGCCAGGTTCTGTGTCGTGTCCTAATAACAGAATATCCCTTGTCCTTGTAATGATTGTCATCTGCTTAGAAGGAGAGCCATGGAGCAAGTAATGGCAAATATGAGGCATGCTGTGAAGGGGGGCTCATTACTACCATGTCATACTCTTTGTAATACTGGGAGGTTGTTTAGTAGGAAGCCAAGAGCAAGATTTCAAAATAATGAGGTTGTCCTGAGTAGGATGCAGAAAGAAACTTCTGTAAGAAGCTTCTTACTGAATGCAGATCCAAACTTTTAGTTTGTTGAGTGGGAAAGCTTAAAGAGATATCCCATTCTCCTTGAACTGAAGCAAATCATATATATGTTTGAGGAGGTAAATATAAGAACTTTCTAAATGAATCAAAAATAATTTAAATAAGTGTGTTTGTCAATAAAATTTAAGGTACACCCATAAGATTTCAATTTTATTTATATTCAGCTTGATGGTGAACTGGCTATAGCCTGTCACTTCTTATATACCAAGCATTAGTTTCCCAAGTGAAAAATTAAATTGTGTATCTTGAATGTACTTCTTGGAACAATTTTCAGAAATGCATTAATGTATGAGAGGATATGATTTTTTTGTGTGAATGGTTTATATAGTATTTCTGAAATTTGGATTATAGGATGAATGCTATAAAATGGAAATATGTATCACAATGGTCTATTTGTATATTAAAGGAAGGTATGGATATCTGATATTCTAAAAGCTTATTAGATACTTCTGTTTTCATAATGTACTCAGTAATGTAATTTTTATAATTATGCATTTAGAACAAATTCATTTTATTGTAGCACAGATAAGTAAGAAATACGTTGGGCAAAATAGCATCAGTTCAGTTCAGTTCAGTCACTCAGTCATGTCCGACTCTTTGCAACCCCAAGAATCACAGCACGCCAGGCCTCCTGGTCCATCACCATCTCCCAGAGTTCACTCAAACTCATGTCCATCGAGGCGGTGATGCCATCCAGCCATCTCATCCTCTGTTGTCCTCTTTTCCTCCTGCCCCCAATCCCTCCCAGCATCAGAGTCTTTTCCAATGAGTCAACTCTTTGCAAGAGGTGGCCAAAGTACTGGAGTTTCAGCTTTAGCATCATTCCTTCCAAAGAACACCCAGGGCTGATCTCCTTTAGGATGGACTGGTTGGATCTCCTTGCAGTCCAAGGGACTCTCAAGAGTCTTCTCCAACACCACAGTTCAAAAGCATCAATTCTTCGGTGCTCAGCTTTCTTCACAGTCAAACTCTCACATCCATACATGACTACTGGAAAAACCATAGCCTTGATTAGATGGACCTTTGTTGGCAAAGTAATGTCTCTGCTTTTCAATATGCTATCTATGTTGGTCATAACTTTTCTTCCAAGGAGTAAGCGCCTTTTAATTTCATGGCTGCAGTCACCATCTGTAGTGATTTTGGAGCCCAGAAAAATAAAGTCTGACACTGTTTCCACTGTTTCCCCATCTAGTTCCCATGTAGTGATGGGACTAGATGCCATGATCTTCATTTTCTGAATGTTGAGCTTTAAACCAACTTTTTCACTCTTCACTTTCACTTTCATCAAGAGGCTTTTGAGTTCCTCTTCACTTTCTGCCATAAGGGTGGTGTCATCTGCATATCTGAGGTTGTGGATATTTCTCCCGGCAATCTTGATTCCAGCTTGTGCTTCTTCTAGCCCAGCGTTTCTCATGATGTACTCTGCATATAAGTTAAATAAGCAGGGTGACAATATACAGCCTTGACGTACTTCTTTTCCTATTTGGAACCAGTCTGTTGTTCCATGTCCAGTTCTAACTGTTGCTTCCTGACCTGCGTATGTTTCTCAAGAGGCAGGTCAGGTGGTCTGGTATTCCCATCTGTTTCAGAATTTTCCGCAGTTTATTGTGATCCACACAGTCAAAGGGTTTGGCATAGTCAAGAAAGCAGAAATAGATGTTTTTCTGGAACTCTCTTGCTTTTTCCTTGATCCAGCGGATGTTGGCAATTTGATCTCTGGTTCCTCTGCCTTTTCTAAAACCAGCTTGAACATCTGGAAATTCATGGTTCACATATTGCTGAAGCCTGGCTTGGAGAATTTTGAGCATTACTTTACTAGCATGTGAGATTAGTGCAATTGTGCGGTAGTTTGAGCATTCTTCAGCATTCCCTTTCTTTGGGATTGGAATGAAAACTGACCTTTTCCAGTCCTGTGGCCACTGCTGAGTTTTCCAAATTTGCTGGCATATTGAGTGCAGCACTTTCACAGCATCATCTTTCAGGATTTGGAATAGCTCAACTGGAATTCCATCACCTCCACTAGCTTTGTTTGTAGTGATGCTTTCTAAGGCCCACTTGACTTCACATTCTAGGATGTCTGGCTCTAGGTGAGTGATTGTACCATCGTGATTATCTTAGTCGTGAAGATCTTTTTTGTACAGTTCTTCTGTGTATTCTTGCCACCTCTTCTTAATATCTTCTGTTGTCTGTTAGATCTGTTAGGTTTAATATCTTCTGCTTCATTTCTGTCCTTTATCAAGCCCATCTTTGCAGGAAATATTCCCTTGGTATCTCTAATTTTCTTGACGAGATCTCTCTTCTTTCCCATTCTGTTGCTTTCCTCTATTTCTTTGCACTGATCGCTGAGGAAGGCTTTCTTATCTCTTCTTGCTATTCTTTGGAATCTGCATTCACATGCTTATATATTTCCTTTTCTCCTTTGCTTTTCACTTCTCTTCTTTTCACAGCTATTTGTAAGGCCTCCCCAGACAGCCATTTTCCTTTTTTGCATTTGTTTTCTATGGGGATCGTCTTGATCCCTGTCTCCTGTACAATGTCATGAACCTCCAACCATAGTTCATCAGGCACTCTATCTATCAGATCTAGTCCCTTAAATCTATTTCTCACTTCCACTGTATAATCATAAGGGATTTGATTTAGGTCATACCTGAATGGTCTAGTGGTTTTCCCTACTTTCTTCAATTTAAGTCTGAATTTGGCAATAAGGAGCTCATGATCTGAGCCATAGTCAGCTCCCGGTCTTGTTTTTGCTGACTGTATAGAGCTTCTCCATCTTTGGCTGCAAAGAATATAATCAATCTGATTTCGGTGTTGACCATCTGGTGATGTCCATGTGTAGAGTCTTCTTTTGTGTTGTTGGAAGAGGGTGTTTGCTATGACCAGTGCATTTTCTTGGCAAAACTCTATTAGTCTTTGCCCTGCTTCATTCCATATTCCAAGGCCAAATTTGCCTGTTACTCCAGGTGTTTCTTGACTTCCTACTTTTGCATTCCAGTCCCCTATAATGAAAAGAACGTCTTTTTTGAATGTTAGTTCTGAAAGGTCTTGTAGGTCTTCATAGAACCGTTCAACTTCGGCTTCTTCAGCCTTACTGTTTGGGGCATAGGCTTGGATCACTGTGATATTGAATGGGTTGCCTTGGAAACAAATGGAGATCATTCTGTCTTTTTTGAGATTGCATCCAAATACTACATTTCAGACTCTTTTGTTGACCATGATGGCTACTCCATTTCTTCTAAGGGATTCCTGCCCGCAGTAGTAGATATAATGGTTATCTGATTTAAACTCACCCATTCCAGTCCATTTTAGTTCTCTGATTCCTAGAATGTTCACGTTCACTCTTGCCATCTCCTGTTTGACCACTTCCAATTTGCCTTGATTCATGGACCTGATATTCCAGGTTCCTATGCAATATTGCTCTTTACAGCATTGGACCTTGCTTCTATCATCAGTCACATCCAAAACTGGGTATTTTTTTGCTTTGGCTCCGATTCTTCATTCTTTCTGGAGTTATTTCTCCACTGATCTCCAGTAGCATATTGGGCACCTACTGACCTGGGGAGTTCCTGTTTCAGCATCCTATCCAAAATAGCATAAACACATGCATTTTTAAAGTAGAAAATATAATAAAGATTCCTATCAGAGCTAGTAATAGTGTCTCAATTCAAGCAGTTTTAAAGAACCTCAAATATAATCAATATTCTGCATTTTACTAACTATAAAATAGTACATTTGTTAGTTTAGGTCTAGATATGAATGGGTTTCCTAATCCATTCAGGTGTCTTCAGTGTAAATTACACAAATGTGAGTAAGAGGCATTTCACTCCTAACACATTTTAAGTCCTCAAAATTTATTAAGTGAAAAATTGAAAAATGAATAAGGGAATCAATTAAATTGGTAAATTAATGAATTTAAATTCTTGAGTTTATTATAATACTATGCATTAAAGATAAATATATGTACATGCATTTATATGTACATGTGTCTATGTATACCTGTACATATAAACATACATGATATCTTAAAATCACAAGTGATAATGTTCATTATAGACTGAATAACTGTATCATTCAAATATCATTCATACTTGAAGCTTAGGAAACCAGCAAATGTGTTGGTATTTGGTAGTGGTGCTTTTAGAAGGTAATTGGGTTTAGATGAAGTCGTGAAGGTAGGGACCTCATGATAGGATTAGAGCCCTTGAAGAAGGGGAAGAGACAGGAGCTGTTTGTCTGTGCACGTGCACACACTGAGGAAAGACCATGTAAGCGCACACCCAGGAGACAATGTGCAAGTCTTGGTTCTTTTCACCAGGAACTCAACCTGCCGATCTTGGACGTCTCGGCCTTCAGATATGTCAGAGATACACGTCTGGTGTGTAAGACACCCAGGCTATAGTATTTTGTAATGGCAGCCAAAATGATAAAAGAGTGTCTAACTTAGGAAGAAGAATTACTCAAAGTGAAGTTCATCTTGTTCTTTTGGCTTATTTCCATGATCAGTGTGATTCTGAAAAAGTTCCATCTGTAGGTGCTTGCATATAGCAGCTCTGTCAGTGTGAATGTCTGTTTAGTACTTCAGAATTCAGACCAGGGCTCTGCCCTTTACCTCCACCTTAGCATCCATTGTAGTGACTGCATATCATGGCATTTGATATCACCTGCAGATGCTAAAAAATTTAATACCAGTTGCAGATACTGAAAAATAACATGTCTACTTTGAAGACACTGATTTTAAAAGTTCAGTTCATTTTCTTACAGGAATTTGGAGTAGATGTAGAATAAGTTTGGAATGTCTTCTTAATGTAGAGTTAAAACAAAATACAAAGCTATAGCACTGATCACATAGGAAGTTAATAAATATGGTGAATAAAATACAGGCAGAGGCTATAAGATATCTTGTGTCTCTATATAACACTTAAAATCTATTTTAAGAAAGCTATAAGTACTTGGAGAAAGAAATGGCAACCCACTCCGGTGTTCTTGCCTGGAGAATCCCAGGGACAGGGGAGCCTGGTGGGCTGCCGTCTATGGGGTCACACAGAGTCGGACACGACTGAAATGACTTAGCAGCAGCAGCAAGAACTTCTGCTTTCTTAAATCTTTCCTGTTTGCACTGAAATTCAATATTTTATAAATTTAATTATAATAAACTGAACTCTGTAAATCTATTGTGGAGCCAATTTGAGGCTAATAAATGTCAGAAACACTAATTGACCAGGTAATGCTTACCTTGCATAAAGCCTACTCTTGATAGTTTGTTACTTGAAGTTTGTGTGGCAAATCATTTATATTCCTTAAAAAAGATAATATTTACAATTAGATTTATTATTAGCAATATAAGGGAGGCACAATTAAATTTAAAGGTGCATTTCTCAAGTTATTTAGTAGTTTGGAAAAAAATGTTTGAGTCTTTCTCTTCTTCATTAATGTAATTTTTTTGTTTATTTTCTTTAACAGTTAAAGGGAGCCAAAGCTTTTATTTTTATGTAGGATTCAATTTTATTTTGTTACCAAAGGCAGACTATTGATAGGAAATTACTATTATGTGAAGCTAGTATGAAAAATTTAGACTCTTGGCTGGTAGAGAATCCACTGATCTGGACTACTCTAAGTTATGCTCTAAAGTACTCCAAACAATTTAGGCATTGTACTATAATTAATGAATTTGGAAAATACCATAAAATGTTAATTGATTAAATTAGAATGGAACTTTCCAGGAAAAAATTTGACAACTTAAGCATTTTTTCATATACCATTGATACTATATTTGATATTAAGGTGGTGGTAGCTTGCAATATGTTTTCTCAGATTTTTTCACAAAAGTGCCAATTTAAATTAAAGTATATCCCTTTTATATACTTTATAATACTTTTGAGGACGAGTATCCCTCAGGAAAGAGCCATTATAATAAATGAGTTCTGACTGATGAAATCATCAGGTTTCAAACATATAGAGTTTTTATTGAGAACTATTATTATTTTAATATAGCTAAGCTATGGCTACCCAATTAATTATTAACTTCAGATTGCCATTGTTTGCTTCATCTCTTTCTGATTTCCTTTATTTATTGAATTCCTGTTTTGTTAATTTAAGACAGTGTAGAGAGAAGAAATAAACAATCTTAATTTTTTTCTTTCAAGAAATGGAAAAGTATTGTTATATCTTTCACAAATTCTTATGATTAAAAAAGTATGGAATAAAATCCTTTAAAAAATACTTATCTAACCTTTTTTTCTAAATAGAGATATGTAAGATACACCTCCAATAAATTTTTAAATTGGACCAATACTATAATTTAAATAATGAGGAAGATCCATCTCCTGATCTTTCTATTTCAGATGCTAATTTTTGAAAATTTCTTTTAAAGTATAAATCTTTATTCCCCTTCTTTAGTTAATGTACTTTTTCTTGGATATATATTTTTTCTAAGAAATCAATTTATGAGACTATCTTATCAAAGGACTTACCAATGAGAGTTTGGAAGAAAGTAGAAAACATCTTCATTTACCAAATAAAGTTGGACTTGATATGATTAAGGTTTTAAATATGCTGATATAATCTTGTGAATTAGTCAAGCTTTGAAACACTGTGGGGGAAAAAAATCTGTCAATAAGTGAAATGTTAAGGAATCATTATATGTGAGGTATGCCTGTAGACTGCATTGAAGAAGGAATTTCCTTGCTTGATTTCTGTAGTGACCCCAGACTTCATCTACATATCAGTAATATACTGCATTGCTAATAATGGTATAAGAGTTGAACCTGAGTATTTCACAGAGTTCATATATATAGATTACTTAATTTAATCTTATTGGAGTTTTAAAGGTTTTAGTCATATTCTATGTGAATACGTTATACAAGGTTAAATGATTCAGGAGCAAGGCAGTTTGAAGTTCAAGAGTTTTAATTCATATATTATAGATACTTGTTGTCTTTTTGAATGTAAGAAGAAGAAATCCTGAAACTGAGCAAATATTTCTAAACCATTTTCTGAAGGATGGCATCTTTTCACAAATATTCACCAGTGTGAGCCAGAGCTATTTAGGAAAAGAATGAAGGGATGTTGCAAACAGTAAATTATTGTGCATTTCTATCAAAGGCAGGAAAATGGAGAGCTTGATATGTGTCTTAATTCCCCCAATTCTTGTCCTCGCTGCCATGTTTTCAACAGCCTGTCCATATTTAATGTGGCAGATAAATAAGTATGGGTGGACCCAGTAGGAGAGTTACTTTCCATTGATTGAACTGGCAAGGAATGATGCTTTAGTAATGACCCTCCATGTATTTTGCAATTCTATTAGCAATACAGTGTAAGTTAATGGAAAGTTTTAGGAATGGGCTCATATGTGGTTGGCTTTGTGAGTTTGCAATCTTACGTAGGAAGTTACACAGGTCCCTGTGCTTAGAAGGGCCCCATGCTTTGTTGTCACCATCTGAAATTATTCATTTGAATAAGGGACCCCATATTTTCCATTTTCACTGGGCTCCTTGCTACAAATTTTGTAGCTTGCTGTGGTCCCATGTTGGAGAAGACTCTTGAGAGTCCCTTGGACTGCAAGGAGATCCAACCAGTCCATCCTAAAGGAGATCAGTCCTGGGTGTTCATTGGAAGGACTGATGTTGAAGCTGAAACTCCAGTACTTTGGCCACCTGATGCAAAGAGCGGACTCATTTGAAAACACCCTGATGCTGGGAAAGATTGAGGGTAGGAGGAGAAGGGGATGACAGAGGATGAGATGGTTAGATGGCATCACTGACTCAGTGGACATGAGCTTGGGTAAACTCCAGGAGTTGGTGGGAGACCTGGCATGCTGCGGTTCATGGGATCGCAAAGAGTCGGACAGGACTGAACAATTGAACTGAATTGTGGTCCCATGAATAATATCATAAGGTGAATGGAAAAATGAAATTCTCCAAATGTTGCATGTTGCTAAATAGCCATATCTATCTTTGACGTCAGTACAGAAAATAAGTTTATTATTTCAAAGAGGAAAATAATCATTAGAAACATGGTTTAGAAAATACTGATGTCCTACTACTCAACCAGATATTCATTTGCATATTTAACAAGGTATTTTCTCTTTATTTTGTCCTAGAATGTCAGTAGGTATCAATGATATACACAGTATATCAATGTCTTCTAACTAAATACAGTTGATTTGACATCTGTTGAGTTGGCCAAAAAGTTCATTCAGCTTTTCTTATGGTAAAACCTGATTAAACTTTTTGGCCAATCCAGTATATCCCTTTAGTCTTCAATTAATTTGGAAAGTCTCCTCTTTGACTTGGTATGTTTTTTTCTTCCAAATAAATATTTGTGTTACATTCCTTATTTACTGATATTTCTACTTGGCATTCTCTTTTAACTGTATGGGATGAAAAATCTACAAATACAAATAGAGAGCATTCCAAGATAACTGGCACACAGTAATGAAACCCATATAAATTGTTTTCACTTATGCTGCTATTTTCATTAGATTTATCTTGCTTTTAATGAAGCCTTAGGAAGCTGGACTATGGCTAATTTCAGATAAATGCATAATCTCTACACCTAGTTATAAAATAGGTATTACAAAATAAAGTGGTTAAACATAGGCCTTTTTTTCCCAACTCAAATTATACAGCCAAAGGATTCCCTATCTCAATTCATGGATCATTCTTTCCAGTTCTAGGGTACCAAAGTAGGTACAATAAGTAGCGTTTGACAGGAAAATTAGGTTCCAGACCTACTGCAGTGGGATAATGTTCTCATCGGACATGTTCCTGAAATCATCATCAGATTCAGTTTAATGGATTCAAAGACTCATTTGTTGTGAACAAAAAGGCATATTACTTTTAGTTGAATTAGCATTATGTTGGCAGAGCTTAAGACAACTTTTGGCCTAGTTGATGTTTGGATTCAGTTCTCTGAATATTTATTTCAAGCCAAATGTCTAACTAGACAGAAATCTGCGCATGTAGTCATTTATTGTGACAACAACTACATCATTAGACAAACCAGTCTGGTCACAGACTATGAGTTAGCCTCTATGTCTTTAGCCAGCTTCCTTCTGTGGGTTCCAATTTAAATCAGTTCAATATGCTTTCCAGTTCAAATTTATATGAAACAGAAAGAAAGCTAGGGGGAAAATGCTGTACTCATTGCTATTTTTTGCATATTGTAAGACTAGAAAGGAATTGTTAAGCTTCATATTTTTATTATGATCAGAAATTTTAAAATTAAGCATCCAACTTACCAATTTCATTTAAATAGTAAAATTGGAGCCTTGGAATTTCTTTAAACTGGTCTTATTAGAAGGCCCTGAATTTTTGGAATGAAGCAATTAAGTGCCATATAAAGTTTTTACAGCATTTCAGAATTCTAAGAGAAAGATCACCTTCCAAATTGTAGATGAACTTCTGGTATGCCAGACCCCTCTACCTACTAAAGGCATATTCAGTCTGCTAAATTGCAAATATTAAATCTTTTTGATTTTTTAAAGTTCTTTATTAAAAGAATATAGAATGAAAATATGATTTTTATAGTCTTTAGCTAATAGGGCAATGAATCTGCCAAATGAGAAGTTTTACAAAACATTCCTTTACATAAAGTACTTTAAGTGGTGATATTTAGTGGTAAAGCATGTTACTATTGAAATTTAATGCGTCTTTAATAGCAGTCAAGAGATTTCAGAGATGAAGTCCCATGAAATAACTATGTTTGTTTTTAAATTTTGGGGTTTGTGTGTCTAAATGTATATGTTTAGAAGTGTGACAAAATAATCTTCTCTGTTTATACCACTTTATGGAGCATTTTCACATAAATTATTTCATTAGATCCTAACAACTCTGGAAAGAAGAAAACTGGCATTTTATCCCTATGTCACAGATGAAAATAACTAAGAATCTAAAGATTAAATAAACTTACCTGATTTCTGAGGCTATGAGTTATCTTGGAGAATACTGTTGTTTTATTATTTTAAATATTTTTTTAAACAATCACTATTGATAATGTATTATCAACAGAAGATAAGTGAAGTTTTGTGTGTTGTCTGTGAATGCACATATGTGTGCATACTTATATAAGTAAGTTCTTATTAAAATAATTTGGTAATATCTATTAGACAGTCTAAATAATATGAAAAATAGGAATAGAGGCCTGGACTAGATAGTCATTTCAAACACGGGACTCTTTCTGTTACACTGTGTGGCCTCCATATTGTTTGTGTTACTGGATTTTAAAATTAGGTAGATCCTTTCCATTAGCAAGCCTAAGATCAAACAAGGTATACAAACCATATGCCTGCTTTACAGCTGTATTTCTTCCAATCACTGTTAACTATGCTATTCATAATTAAATTGAACTTAAGTAAAAATGGCTTATCCAGTTGACTTAAGGGGATATAACAGTGGAGACTGTTTAATATTATGAGTTATTTTTAATGATATGGTTAGATGTGTGTGTGTATTTAACCCTTCCACTTATTTGGAATCATGAGTAAATGAGTGGCTAGGTGTCCAAGGACTTGGCTTCCTTTAAACACTCTAAAAATACCATTTGCTTCAGTCTGTACGTACATATCACAAAGTAGTGCAGAGGGAATTATCCTGTTCATCAGACTGATGTAGATTACAAAACTTGGCAATAATGGGCTGGAAATTTTATGGTCTGTTTTTAAAATGCAGTAACATGGTTTATAAATGCATTTTAACCTGTTTTGTAAAATGAAAGTTACCTCATTTTGTATGATCTATGTAATTGAATACATTTGGAATGGAATGTGTGTGGAATGGAAGTATTAGCTGAGACCTGAAGACAAGACAAACAGCATTCCAAATTACAAGATTATCATGATTGATTTGAAAAAAAGAAATAAAGGGAAAAAGTAGTATTAGGATTCTTAAACACTTAACCAAAATTAAGGAGGAATTTGAAAATTTACAAATAGAGTTTCTTGTGTACTGTGATTTCTATTCCCACATCCTCCAAAGTGGCATGAATGTGTGCATAAATCTCTCCATGCATGTTCTTTTAAACAAACCAAAGATTGGGTTTATCAGTTTGAATGATCTGGAGGACCAGGTATGTGAGAAAAAGGCTGAATAATTACCTTGACTTGAGAGAGACCAAGACATAATTGTGTTGGACTTTATAGTAGATCTGAAGTTAAAAAAAAAAAAAAAAAGTCTTTCCTCATAAGACCTGATGAGGACTTATGGGAAAGAGCTGGTGTGGCATCATTTTAGTCTAGAAGCTGCAGCTACTACAGGATAGTTAGTGAGTAAGAATGTTGCATTTATCCTTGTCAGGGGAACTTTAGGTTGTTGTTCAGTTGTGTCTGACTGTTTGCAATCCCAAACAGGATTGCAGCACGCCAGGCTTCCCTGTCTGTGTCCCTTCCCTTCACTATCTCTCAGATTTTGCTCAAATTCATGCCCATTGTGTCAGTGATTCCATGCAACTGTCTCATCTTTGTCGCCCCCTTGTCCTCCTACCCTCAGTCTTTACCAGCATCAGAGTCTTTTGCATTGAGTTGGCTCTTCGCATCAGGCGCCGCCAGCCATCAAGGGCTTCACATCACGGCCTTCCCCGGTGGCTCAGACAGTAAAGCACTTGCGTGCAGTGCAGGAGACCTGGATTCAATTCCTGGGTCAGGAAGATCCCCTGGAGAAGGAAATGGCAACACAATCCAGTATTCTTGCCTGGAGAATTCCATGGACAGGGGAGCGTGGTGGGCTACAGTCCATGGGGTCACAGAGTTGGACACGACTGAGCGACTAATACACACACAACAGGTGGCCAAAGTATTGGAGCTTCAGCTTCAGCATCTGTATTTCCAATGAATATTCAGGGTTGATTTCCTTTAGGATTGACTGGTTTCATCTCCTTGCTGTCCAAGGGACTCTCAGAGTCTTCTCCAGCACCACGCTTCGAAAGCATCAATTCTTATGGTTCAGTTCTCACATCTGTATGTGACTACTGTAAAATCATAACTTTGACTGTACAGAACTTTGTTGGCAAAGTGATATCTCTGCCTTTTAATATACTGTCTAGGTTTGTCATAGTTTTTCTTCCAAGGAGCAATCATCTTTTAATCTCATGGCTTCTGTCACCCTCCGCAGTGAGAATCCCAGGGACAGAGGAGCCTGGTAGGTTGCCGTCTATGGGGTCAGTCAGAGTCGGACATGACTGAAGCAACTTAGCAGCAGCAGCAGCAGCAGCAATGGGACCAGCTCCCATGATCTTTGTATTGAATATTGAGTTTTAGGCCAGCTTTTTCACTCTCTGCTTTCACCTTCATCAAGAGGCTCTTTAGTTCCTCTTTGGCTTCTGCCAATAGGATGATGTCATCTGCATATCTGAGGTTACTGATACTTCCCTCAGCAGTCTTGATTCCACACTGAGCTTCATTCAGCCTCGTATTTTGCATGATGTACTCTGTACATAGGTTAAATAAGCAGGGTGACAATATACTTGATGTACAAGCCTTGATGTACTCCTTTCCTAATTTTGAACCAGTCTGTTGGATTTCTCAGGAGGTAGGTAAGGTGGTCTGGTACTCTCATCTTTTTAAGATTTTTCTACAGTTTGTTGTGATCCAGTCAAAGGCTTTAGCATAGTCAATGAAGCAGAAGCAGATGTTTTTCTGGAATTCATCCTTGTTGGGGGAGCTTTGGGTAAGAAAATCCAAACTAAAGTGGTAGGGGGAAAGAGGAAATATTTCTTCCTTGTTGAGCTTGT
Organism: Bos indicus x Bos taurus; assembly: GCF_003369695.1. Taxonomy (NCBI): domain Eukaryota; kingdom Metazoa; phylum Chordata; class Mammalia; order Artiodactyla; family Bovidae; genus Bos; species Bos indicus x Bos taurus. Next base: position 100,276,406 of record NC_040077.1, on the reverse strand, counting down.
GAAAGTACTTAGGAGCAAAGAATCACTGCAAATGACTAGTAAGTTGTGAGCACTCCAACACTAGCTTCTCACCAATCAAGAAAGAACTTTTCTATTCCCCTCTCTTTGATCCAAAGCTGAGGACTTTAGAAATTGGTGTTAGCAAGATGAGAGAGAAAAGGTAAGAGCATGAGCCTGAAAAAGAGAGAGGCCATCATTTCCAAGGCTTATTTATCAAAATAGGTATTACAGTAGTAATCTTTTTGTACATTGTTTATAATCTTTTGTACATTACAATCTTTTTGTTCATTGAGTATTTTCATGTAATATCTTTATATATGCCAATGTTAGTGGTTTGGTCACTAAGTCGTGTCCGACTTTTGAAACCCCATGGATAGTAGCCCGCCAGACACCTCTGTCCATGGGATTCTCCAGGCAAGTATACTGGAATAGATAGCTATTTCCTTCTCCAAGTGATCTTCCTGACCCAGGAATTGAACCCAGGTGTCGTGCATTGTAGGCAGAGTCTTTACCAACTGAGCTATGAGGGAAGCCCCATATATGTCAATATGTGTTTCTAATTTTTGGTTTCACAAATTTCCCTCTTGCTGCTGCTGCTGCTAAGTCACTTCAGTCGTGTCCGACTCTGTGTGACCCCAGAGACGGCAGCCCACCAGGCTCTCCCATCCCTGGGATTCTCCAAGCAAGAACACTGGAGTGGGTTGCCATTTCCTTCTCCAATGCATGAAAGTGAAAAGTGAAAGTGAAGTCGTTCAGTTGTGTCCGACTCTTAGCGACCCCATGGACTACGGCCCAGCAGGCTCCTCCATCCATGGGATTTTCCAGGCAAGAGTACTGGAGTGGGTTGCCATTGCCTTCTCCGATTTCCCTCTTAGATGTTTCTAAAATTTGTAGGAATCCTCCTTATAGAACAAAATTATACTCTAAAGATGACATAATTGAATTTGGTAAGGGGCACCATTTAAATACTACTTTTAATCAAATTTATTGGTCCTGCCACTGAAAGATGTAACTTTGAAACTAGCAGAATAGGAATAAATTTTAAAACTTTTGTTTATATCTTAATCTATTAACTTAATTTTAAAATATAATGATTATTTTTTCTGAGTTCTAACTATTTAGATAACGTATATTTCAAGTATTAAATAACTTTGGTTGTGTTTATTTTACCTTAAAAACCAAGAGGTTTTAAAAAATAGTTTAAATCATTTTACTTAAAATTTCTCTTTTATATTACAACTTTTAAGACTGAAGTGTTATAATTTGTTTTAATGCAAATTTAGTCAATAGCATTGTAAAACATTTGCCAAACCTAGTACTTAAAATGTCAATTAAAAAAAATGTTGATCATCAGAAAATGTATCTGTGCTTCATTACTTTGAGGCTAACAATTACTCAATAATAAATTATCTTGTGAATGTATGACTGTAAGGATAGATGTGCATATTAGTGTACATGCTAGAAACACATGATGCAGTCAATATAAGAACAGTTTAACTGTCGTTAAATGAAATATTAGGTTGACGAAAAAGTAATTGTGATTTTGAACTGTTAATTTTAAATCATTATAGCTAGGCTCAAACACATCTTCAGAGAAGGCAATGACACCCCACTCCAGTACTCTTGCCTGGAGAATCCCATGGATGGAGGAGCCTGCTGGGCTGTAGTCCATGGGGTCGCTAAGAGTCGGACATGACTGAGAGACTTCACTTTCACTTTTCACTTTCATGCACTGGAGAAGGAAATGGCAACCCACTCCAGTGTTCTTGCCTGGAGAATCTCAGAGACGGGGGAGCCTGGTGGGCTGCCATCTCTGGGGTCACATAGAGTTGGACACAACTGAAGCAACTTAGCATCAGCAGCAGTAGCAAACACATCTTTATTATTCAAAATCGGAACCATTGCAACCAACACATTTTTGTCAGTGAGAAATAAGTTTATTTCTATAGCGCAAAAATCTGTGCTTCAGGATTCGAGGCATTTTCTGCCTCCTGCTGGTTGTTGAAGCACTTTTTCTGCAAAAAGTTACCGAGATGCTTGGAAGTGGTAGTTGGTTGGTGAGAGGTCAGGTAAAAATGGTGGATGAGGCAAAATTTGTAGCCCAGTCTGTTCTACTTTGGAAGTGATGGTTGTGCAAAGTACGATTGGGTGTTGTCGTGGAGAAGAGTTGGACCTTTCTGTTGACCAGTGCTGGCTACAGGTGTTGCAGTTTTCAGTGATCTCATCAATTTGCTGAGCATGCTTCTCAGCTGTAATGGTTTCATCGGGATTCAGCAAGCTATAGTGGATCAGATGGGCAGCAGACCACCAAACAGTGACCATGACATTTCTTGGGTGCAAATTTGATTTTGGGAAGTGCTTTGGAGTTTCTTAACCATCCAGCCACTGAGCTGGTCATCACTGGTTGTCATATAAAATCCATTTTACACCACACTTCACAATCCAATTGAGAAATAGTTCTTTGTTGTTGCATACAATAAGAAAATATGACACTTCAAGATAGTATCAACAACACTTCAAGACAACAATTTTTTTGATTTTCAGTTAGTGCATGAGACATCCACTTACCAAGCTATTTCACCATGTCAAATTGCTTCACATGTTGCACAACCATAAAATGGTTGACACTGAATTCTTCAGCAACTTCTCATGTAGTTATTAAGAGGATCAGTTTTGATAATCCTCTCAATTAGTCTTTGTCAACTTGATGGCTGGCCACTGTACTCCTCATCTTCAAGGCTCTTGTCTTGCAAAACTTCTTGAACCAGCACTGCACTGTTCATTGATTAGCAGTTCCTGGGCCAAATGTGTTGTTGAAGTTGCTAGTTGTTTTTGCTCCTTTAAACCCATTTTGAATTGAAATTAAAAATAGGCACAGATTTGCTTTTTGTCTAACATCATTTCTTTCAGTTCAGTTCAGTCGCTCAGTGATGTCCGACTCTTTGCTACCCCATGAATCTCAGCACGCCAGGCCTCAATGTCTGTCACCAACTCCCGGAGTTCACTCAGACTCACGTCCATCGAGTAAGTGATGCCATCCAGCCATCTCATCCTCTGTCGTCCCCTTCTCCTCCTGCCCCCAATCCCTCCCAGCATCAGCATCTTTTCCAATGAGTCAACTCTTTGCATGAGGTGGCCAAAGTACTGGAGTTTCACCTTCCAAAGAAATCCCAGGGCTGATCTCCTTCGGAATGGACTAGTTGGATCTCCTTGCAGTCCAAGGGACTCTCAAGAGTCTTCTCCAACACCACAGTTCAAAAGCATCAATTCTTCGGCACTCAGCCTTCTTCACAGTCCAACTCTCACATCCATACATGACCACAGGAAAAACCGTAGCCTTGACTAGACGGACCTTTGTTGGCAAAGTAATGTCTCTGCTTTTGAATATGCTATCTAGATTGGTCATAACTTTCCTTCCAAGGAGTAAGCGTCTTTTAATTTCATGGCTGCAGTCATCATCTGCAGTGATTTTGGAGCCCCCCAAAATAAAGTCTGACACTATTTCCACTGTTTCTCCATCTATTCCCATGAAGTGATGGGACTGGTTGCCATGATCTTCGTCTTCTGAATGTTGAGCTTTAAGCCAACTTTTTCACTCTCCTCTTTCGTAGTCTAAAATAAATATAAAATGACAAGTAATAAATCATTAGCAAAAAAAAAAGCAGGAAGTATGCATTAAAATGATGTATATTATTTAAGTATGTTTTCCAGTATCAAATGGCAGAGTTGAACAATGCAAAACTGCAATTACTTTTGCACCAAACTAATAACTATGATTTGGGAGAAAATGTAACTGCTAGTAGTACATCAGTCAGTCAGTCAGTTCAGTCAGTTCAGTCGCTCAGTCGTATCTGACTCTTTGTGACCCCATGAACTGCAGCATGTCAGGCTTCCCTGTCCATCACCAACTACTGGAGTCTACTCAAACCCCTGTCCATTGAGTCGGTGACTGTCGTCCCCTTCTGTTGCCCCCTTCTCTTTCTGCCCTCAATCTTTCTCAGCATCAGGGTCTTTTCAAATGAGTCAGCTCTTTGCATCAGGTGGCCAAAGTATTGGAGTTTCAGCTTTAACATTAGTCCTTCCAATGAACACCCAGGACTGATCTCCTTTAGGATGGACTGGTTGAATCTCCTTGCAGTCCAAAGGACTCTCAAGAGTCTTCTCCAACACCACAGTAAAAAACATCAATTCTTCTGTACTCAGCCTTCTTTATAGTCCAACTCTCACATCAATTCATGATCACTGGAAAAACCATAGCCTTGATCTGACAGACCTTTGTTGACTAAGTAATGTCTCTGCTTTTTAATATGCTATCTAGGTTGGTCATAACTTTCCTTCCAAGGAGTAAGCGTCTTTCATTTTGATGGCTGCAGTCACCATATGCAGTGATTTTGAATCTAAGAAAAATAAAGTCAGCTACTGTTTCCACTGTTTCCCCATCTATTTCCCATGAAGTGATGGGACCGGATGCCATGATCTTAGTTTTCTGAATGTTGAGCTTTAAGGCAACTTTTTCACTCTCCTCTTTCACTTTCACCAAGAGACTCTTTAGTTCTTCTTCACTTTCTGCCATAAGGGTGGTGTCATCTGCATGTCTGAAGTTATTGATATTTCTCCCAGCAATCTTGATTCCAGCTTGTGCTTCTTCCAGCCAGCATTTTTCATGATGTACTCTGCATATAAGTTAAATAAGCAGGGTGACAATATACAGCCTTAACGTGCTCCTTTACCTGTTTGGAACCAGTCTGTTATCCCATGTCCAGTTCTAACTGTTGCTTCCTAACCTGCATACAGGTTTCTTAAGATGCAGGTCAGGTGGTCTGGTATTCCCATCTCTTTCAGAATTTTCCACAGTTTTTTTGTGATCCACACAGTCAAAGGCTTTGGCATAGTCAATAAAGTAGAAATAGATGTTTTTCTGGAACTCTCTTGCTTTTTTGATGATCCAGCAGATGTTGGCAATTTGATCTCTGGTTCCTCTGCCTTTTCTAAAACCAGCTTGAACATCTGGAAGTTCGCAGTTCACGTATTGCTGAAGCCTGGCTTGGAGAATTTTGAGCATTACTTTACTAGCGTGTGAGATGAGTGCAATTGTGCAGTAGTTTGAGCATTCTTTGGCATTGCCATTCTTGAGACTGGAATGAAAACTGACCTTTCTAGTCCTGTGGCCACTGCTGAGTTTTCCAAATTTGCTGGCATATTGAGTGCAACACTTTCACAGCATCATCTTTCAGGATTTGAAAGAGCTCAACTGGAATTCCATCACCTCCACTAGCTTTGTTCGTAGTGACGCTTCCTAAGGCGCACTTGACTTCACATTTCAGGATGTCTGGCTCTAGCTGAGTTTGAATGGTCACACCATCATGATTATCTGGGTTGTGAAGATCTTTTTTGTACAGTTCTTCTGTGTATTTTTGCCACCTCTTCTTAATATCTTCTGCTTCTGTCATGTCCATACCATTTCTGTCCTTTATCGAGCCCATCTTTGCATGACATGGTCCCTTGGTATCTCTAATTTTCTAGAAGGGATCTCTAGTCTTTCCCATTCTATTATTTTCCTCGATTTCTTTGCATTGATCACTGAGGAAGGCTTTCTTATCTCTCCTTGCTATTCTTTGGAACTCTGCATTCAAATGGGTATTTCTTTCCTTTTCTCCCTTGCTTTTCACTTCTCTTTTTTCACAGCTATTTGTAAGGCCTCCTCAGACAGCTATTTTGCTTTTTTGCATTTCTTTTTCTTGGGTATGGTCTTGATCCTGTTATACTAAATTTCACTTTTATTTTCTGGCTTATATACATACCACTTTTACTATTAAAAAAAAAAAGGCAGATTCTTACCTTACATTACTCTTAGACTTGGGGCTTCCCAGGTGGCTGAGATGGTAAACAATCTGCCTGCAATGTAGGAGATCTAGTTTTGATTCCTGAGTTGGGAATATCTGCTGGAGAAGGAATGCCTGCCTACTCTAGTATTCTTGCCTGGAGAATTCCATGGACTGAGAAGCCAGGCAGGGTACAGTCCATGAGGTTTCAAAGAGTCAGAAACAACTGAGTGACTAACACACATGCTCACACACATCTTAGACATGGGTGAAAAAAAAAAAATGAAAGGACTATATTATTTAGTGAGACCACACATGCAATTTGTGTTGTAGATAGATCTTTCAGTTCAGTTCAGTCGCTTAGTCGTGTCAGACTCTTTGCGACCCCATGAATCACAGCACGCCAGGCCTCCCAGTTCATCACCAACTCCCAGAGTTCACTCAAACTCACGTCCATCGAGTCGGTGATGCCATCCAGCCATCTCATCCTCTGTTGTCCCCTTCTCCTCCTGCCTTCAATCTTTCCCAGCATCAGGGTCTTTTCCAATGAGTCAGCTCTTCGCATGAGGTGGCCAAAGTACTGGAGTTTCTGCTTCAGCATCATTCCTTCCAAAGAAATCCCAGGGCTGATCTCCTTCACAATGGACTGGTTGGATCTGCTTGCAGTCCAAGGGACTCTGAAGAATCTTCTCCAACACCACAGTTCAAAAGAAGCATCGTTTCTTCGGCACTCAGCCTTCTTCACAGTCCAACTCTCACATCCGTACATGACCACTGGAAAAATCATAGCCTTGACTAGACCAACCTTTGTTGGCAAAGTGATGTCTCTGCTTTTGAATATGCTATCTAGATTGGTCATAACTTTCCTTCCAAGGAGTAAGCGTCTTTTAATTTCATGGCTGCAGTCACCATCTGTAGTGATTTTGGAGCCCCCCAAAATAAAGTCTGACACTGTTTCCACTGTTTCCCCATCTATTTCCCATGAAGTGATGGGACCGGATGCCATGATCTTCGTTTTCTGAATGTTGAGCTTTAAGCTAACTTTTTCACTCTCCACTTTCACTTTCATCAAGAGGCTTTTTAGTTCCTCTTCACTTTCTGCCTTTACATAATTTAAAACAAACATTAAATGCATTTCAGGATTTTCCAGCATAAAACAAATGAGAAAATAAAAATAGTATTTTCTGGGAAGAAATCCATATGTGGGTTCCATATTTTCTTAATTTAAGTTTACCTTCTCAGTGATAGTTTCTTAGAAAATAAAACATTTTCCCCATTTATAATTATTCTCAAAGACTATGAAATTTCATGTATATTGTGCACTAGAGTGTGTTTTTTATTATTCTTGACTTTCTAACCCTGACCCCCACTTTAACATTAACTAATGAATCAATAAATATATTACAGTTTTCAGAATCAATTGCAGATTCTTATCATGTATTTCTTAATAAAAATCATTTGTAATGTAATCTTTTAGTAATTATATTGTATGGTTGTGTAAAATGTCTTGCTTCTTTTATAATAATTATACAAACCTATTCAAGAGTCGCAGAGTTGGACATGACTGAGTGACTTTCACTTCACTTCATTCAATAGTTGAGGCTTCCCTGGTGGCTCAGACGGTAAAGACTGCCTGCAATGTGGGAGGCCTGGGTTGAAACCCTGGGTTGGGAAGATCCCCTGGAGGAAGACATGGCAACTCACTCCAGTATTCTTGCTGGAGAATCCCCAGGGACAGAGAAGCCTGGCAGGCTGCAGTCTATGGAGTCACACAGTGTCAGTCATGACTGAGTGACTAAACATGGCACAGTACAGCATTTAATGTTTGAAAATCCCGAAAATCGAATAGAAACACGGTTATTTCTTTCAGATTTTATAATTAACTAGTCCAGGAGGTTTCTTTAGTATCTAACAAACTATCTATTTCATATTTGTTGTTTTCTGTAGATGAGTACAGGATTTATTTCAATGTTTATGTCAATAACTAGAAACATGAATTTAGAGTTCAGAGTGCTGTGATGCTGAGTCTGAATAATCATTCCACTATGAAATTTGTGTCTGGCGTGATGTCTTGTGAGAGCACAGACTTAGTTGTACATTTGTTATTAAGCTATAATGATCAACATTTTTGTTATATCATTCAGTGATTTATCATCATGTTGGAGACTGATGAATGTGCCTCATGGCATCAGCGCAGTGGATCCAGCAACTTGTTCTACAAATTTAATAGTAAAAATACTTAATGAATCCTCCGTGTGAGTGTGTGATAAGCACTCTCTTTGGTCATCATGCTTTCCATACTAGTCATCACTGTTTTACCTTGGATGTATTTTTACATTGTACCTGAAGTAGAGAGCTGCCAGTTCTTACTCTAACACATTCAATTTCTGAAATAGACATACTTATTTAAATACACAATTATACCTAATTGTAAAATTTCATTAAGGATAGGCTAAATTATACCATGCTAAGAAATAACTGTATTATCATATATACTCTTGCAAGGAGTCAGACACGACTGAGCGACTGAACTGAACTGAAGAAATAACCAACAAATCTTGAGGACTTTGAAACATCAGATTTATTTCTCACTCATATTAAAAGTACAGTGAGAAATAACTGGGTGCTCTGCTTCATGTTGCCATTGCCCTTACCTTGTGACCTAGGCAGACAGAGCAGTCACTGTCCAGAACTTTGTCAGTTGTTATGCCAGAAGGAAAAGAGAACATGTTGAAGTTCTGTGGGGTCTTGAAACTTCTGCTGTAGGAGTGGCACATGATACTGACACGTTTTTGGTCAAAAGGGATTCTACTCTGCAGTAACATTTGAAATCATGAAAAAATATTGAATTAAAGAAAGCTTTTCAGAATGTAAAATAATATTACTGAAAAAATTAGGTTAATATATGTATAAGCATATATTTTTGTTCTTCTAAATAAAACACATATTCAGGTAATTGTCATAAGCAACTTATTTTGCAAACTTATATTGTAGACCTTATGCATAAATTTTAAATTTTACCAAGTTTTATGGTAGTGATATGTGTGTCATTCATCATGATGATAAGTATATCTTCTTAACACACAGCTTAATACATAAAATCTATAATATATTCATGGAAAAGAAGACAAATTCTAGGATATCAGATGGCCTTTTATAAAAACTTCTAATTCACTGATGTAACTTAGTTTTGCTGTTTAGAGTTTATTATTAAAAGTCAGTAGTGTTTTATGTATACACATGAGTAAATATATGTAGTATATAGTGAGAAATATGCCTATTTATTAATTTACTTAAAAACACATAAATATACACATACATTCAAGAAGTATCTATAGGTTAGTTGTGAGGAGCATGAATTTTGAAATCAGAGTGCTTGGGTTCAAATCCTGTCTTTGTCACTTAGGTCTGTAATTTTTGACAAGTTATATAAATTCAACTCTGCCCTCAGTTTCCTGACCATAGAGGAATACAATTATTAAACATTCAATACTCAGTAGTTTCTGTTATTTTTGTTTGATATTCACATATTCAACTCAGTATTTTTGTGTTTTTTAAAACATGAATAAGACACTTTCCTCAGAAGTTTTAGTCCAGTGATTTTTTTTTTTAGTGCAATGTGATAAGCTCAGCAGTAATAGAATTTAGAAGAGGAAGAAGTGCTATTAATAATTCAGGAGGCATGTTCTTTGGGATTCAGGAAGGCTTCCAAATGAAGGTGACTATTTTAGAGGAATTTGCTTAGGTAGGAGGTGAGGGAGAGCAAATTGTGCAAAAAAAAAAAAAAAAAAGAAAAAAAGGAATACATTGTAAAGAAAGTAGAGTCGGTGTTGAAAGCATGGCATGTTTGGGAAACTGCAGAGAACTGTGACTGGGAGGGTCTGGAATGTGTGGAGAGGGAGAGAAGACCCAGACCACAAAGACCTTTGTGTCTCATTCTAAGGAGTTTGGACTTTTTCTTGGTGGTAATGGAGAATCACCGAAGGACTCATAATGCTAGTATTGCTATCTTTAGAACCAGTAATCAATGCACTCACAAGTACATTATCCAAAATGACAAACCAGAGTTAGTTCTTAGTCTATGATGAGTCTCTGAAAGGTTTTTAACAGTGAGCAACAAAAAGTAAATTTTTCATTAATGTATCTCTCCTGTACTTTTTATTCAGTTTAGCTTTCCTGTAATCTTAAATCATTTAGTCCTTGTAATGAAAACTAGATAAGTATAATACATGTAATTGTCTTCTATCTGCAATTTGTAACAGCACATAAGTAGTAGTAATTTTGTCCCTAATATGGCCTCAGCCATATATGCTATTCCCATTTTGCACCAAGAAATTGGCCATTTCGTCCTCCCAGACTGAGTCAGTCATGCTAGTTCGGTGTCTGCCGTTTTATTTTAAGTCCAAAGTGAAACCTGCTTTTGTATAGGTTCCTTTTGACTCTCAGGGAGTTCTTTTTCTACAGTGATTTACTAAGACAGGAAGTATTATGCCGACAGGTGTTTGATGGCAAAAACAACTTAAACTTAGTCTGTTTCCACAGGTATAAGTTAGCTAGCTCTAGGTGAAACTGCTTAGGCTCCTATCAGTGGTATGTTAATCATACTGTGGGATACTTAAATAAGCTTAAGACCTGGAACAAAATCAGAAGTAGGATAGATAGAAACTGATCAAGTATATTTACTTAGGGATTCATTCTTTTTGTGTTGTGAAGATATAGATTTAGAGGATTCATCAGTTCATACTGTGAGTGGCCTATGATTTGTCCCACAACTGTCTTAGGATTTAGATTTCTTCATCTGACCTCTGAATTGGAAATATCATACCCCTATGATATAACATTTGGAAAATCATACCCCTGTTAAATTCAATAGTTTAACAATGAGAGTGTAGGAAGTTTTAGGTATGCTACCGATTTAAGTCAGCATTATATTCAACCTCAATAATATTCTGAAATAAAGAGCCAAGTGTAGTTGAAAGACAACTGATCTTTATGGTAGCTGAGATTTTTCATTCTCTGGATATTTGCTAAGTTCTTTCTACATAGAAACTCCTGTGCTAGATGCTGGCATACTAAAATGATTAAGTGTAGTCCTTAACCCTGAAGATCTTAGCCTATAGAGGGAAATAAATTTGTGCAATTAATTTTGAGAACATATCCTCACCTCCTTCAGATCTTTAGTTAAATATTATTCTTCCTACTGAGGCCTTTCCAGACTGTCCTATATAAAACTGCACACACCATCTTCAAATGCATACTTTCTATCTCCCTTCACTTCCAATTTTCTTCTACTTTTATTTATCTAACATACTGTAAGTAACATATCATACTTAACCTTTTTCTTTTTAGATTGCTTTCTGTTTTTGTTTTATTTTTTATTCTTTATTTTTGTTAGTTTAGTCCTTACTGATTGTTTTTATTTTTGACTTTTTTTTTTTTTACTTTTCTTTCTGCTTGTTTGTTTCTGTTTGGTCTTATTTTTATCATTTATCTTGAATTTAGTTTGTCTGTCTTCTTTCTTACTATTTTTGGGTGTATTGTTGCTATTTGTCTGTTTTTGTTTTACTACTTGTCTTATATTTTGTCTGTTTTTTTCTCCCCCCCACCCCGCTTTTTTTCATTTTCTCTGGCCATGCTGTGTGACCTGTGAGCTCTTCATTCCCCAGCCAGGAGTCAGGGTAGGGTCTCTGGGGTAGGGGTACTGAGTCCAGGATGCTGGACCAGCAGATAATAACTTGGCCTAAGGAATATTAATCTGAGGCTGCTCTTCTGGAGGTATCCACCTTAAAACCAAGACCCAGCTCTGTACAACTGCCTGAAAGCTCCAGTGCCACACACCTCATGTGACCCTGCGCATCATCTCCACCTACCAGAGCGCAGGCAGGTGTATCTCCCACAAGGAAGCCTATTTAAGCCTCTGGACCAAACTCACTCACCAGGGGGCAGACAACAGAATCAAGAGGAACTATGACCTGTAGCTTGCAGAAGGGAGACCATAAACATAGTAAGTCAGACAAAATGAGATAATAGAGAAATATGTTGCAGATAAAGAAGCAAGGTAAAAACGCAAAAGACCAAATAAATGAAGAGGAAATAGGCAATCTACCTGAAATAGAGTTCAGAGTTGTGCTAGTAAAGATGATCCAAGATTTTGGAAACAGAATGGAGGCATGGACTGAAAAATAAGAAATGTTTAACAAAGACCTAGAGGAACTAAAGAACAAGCTATCAGTGATGAACAACACAATAACTGAAATGAAAAATATACTGGAAGGAATCAATAGCAGGAAAGTTGCAGTAGAAGAACAGATAAGTGAGCTGGAAAATGGAATGATTGGAATAACTGCCATGGAGCAGAGTAAAGATAAAAAAAGAAAATAATTGAGGACCATCTCAGATATAAATGCTAATAGCCATAAAAGGGGAAATCACAATAACACAATGATAGCAAGGAACTTTAACACTCCTATTATGAATAGATCATTCCAGACAGAAAATTAATAAGGAAAATTTACAAGCCTTAAATTATACATTAGACCATGTAGACTCAATTGATAGTATAGGACATTCCATCTGAAAACAGCAGAATACACTTTCTTCTCAAGTGCACAGAAACCATTCTCCAGGATAAATCATATCTTGGGTCACAAATCAAGCCTCAGTAAATTTAAGAAAATTGACATCATATCAAGCATCTTTTTGGACCACAATGCTATGAAATTAGAACTCAGGAAAAGAAAAGAAAATTGTTAAAGGCAACTCAATATAAAAAACAAAACAACCCAATTGAAAAAATAGGTGGAAGACATAATTAGACATTTCTGCAAAGAAGACATACAGATGGCCAGCAAACATGAAAAGATGCTCAACATCACTAATTATTAGAGCAACACAGATCAAAACTACAATGAGGTATCACCTCACACTACTTAGAATGTTTAGTTCAGTTGCTCAGTCTTGCCCAACTCTGCAACCCCATGGACTGTAGCACACCAAGCCTCCCTGTCCATCACCAACTCCCAGGGGTTTACTCAAACTCCTGTCCATTGAGTTGGTGATGCCATCCAACCATCTCATCCTCTGCTGTCCCCTTCTCTTTCGGCCCTCAATCTTTCCCAGCATTAGGGTCTTTTCAAATGAGTCAGCTTCACATCAGGTGGCCAAAGTATTGGAGTTTCAGCTTCAACATCAGTCATTCCAATGAACACCCAGGACTGATGTGCTTTAGGATGGACTGGTTGGATCTCCTTGCAGTCCAAGGGACTCTCAAGAGTCTTCTCCAACACCACAGTTCAAAAGCATTAATTCTTTGGTGCTCAGCTTTCTTTATAGTCCAACTCTCACATCCATATGTGACTACTGGAAAAACCATAGCTTTGACTAGATGGACCTTTGTTGGCAAAGTAATGTCTCTGCTTTTTAATATGCTATCTAGGTTGGTCATAACTTTTCTTCCAAAGAGCAAGCGTCTTTTAATTTTATGGCTGCAGTCACCATCTGCAGGGATTTTGGAGCCCAAAAATAGTCTGTTACTGTTTCCACTGTTTCCCCACCTATTTGCCATGAAGTGATGAGACCAGTTAGAATGATCACCACCAAAAAAATCTGTGAGCAATAAATGCTGAAGTGCGTGTGGAGAAAAGGGAGCCCTCTTCACTGATGATGGGAATGTAAATTAACATGGCCACAATGGAAATTCCTGTAAAACTAAACAGGATGGAAGTACCTTAAAAAACTAAAAATAGAGCTTCCATATAACTGAACAATCCTGCCCCTGGGCATATACCCAGGGAAAACCATAATTCAAAGAGATACATGCACCTCTCATTGCAGCACTATTTACAATAGCCAGGACATGGAAGCAACCTAAGCATCCATCAGCAGAGGAGTGGATAAAGCAGATGTGGTACATATATACAGTGAAACTTTACTCAATTGTGCAAGGAGCAAAACTGTGTCATTTGAGGAGATGTGGTAGATTTATAGACTATCATACAGAGTGATGTAAGTCAGAAAGAAAAAACAAACATATATTAATGGTTATGTGTGGAATCTAGAAAAAATGGTTTACATGATCTTATTTGCAAGAAAAAATAGAGACACAGATGTAGAGAACAAATATATGGATACCAAAGGAGAAAGTCCTGGGAGTAATGGGACGAATTGGGAGATTGGGATTGGCATATATACATTTGATACTGTCTATAAAATAGATAACTAATGAGAAACTACTGTATTAACATAGGGAACTGCTCTTTGTGTTCTGTGGTGAACTCAAGGAGAAGGAAATCCAAAAAAAGAGCTGGTATATTTATACATATAGCTGATTCAAATATACTGTCATTGATCCTCACAATGACTCTCTGAGGAAAACTTGGTATTTTATAAATAAAGAACTTTATGAGTAAATTACTGGTTAAGTCTTGTCTAAGATTGCACAGCTAATAAATATAGAGTTGTGACTGGGATCCATGTCTAATCCTGAGGCGCTCTGTCTAGTGAGAACAAAAATGAGTCCAAAGACAATGGGTAAAGAATGATATTCATAATTAATTTTTAAGATGAATGCTGAACAGATGGACACTCTTATAACTAGTTTCAGTGATGCTAAAGAAGCTGAAGTTGAATGGTTCTATGGAGACCTACAAGACCTTTTAGAACTAACACCCAAAAAAGATGTTCTTTTCATTATAGAGGACTGGAATGCAAAAGTAGAAAGTCAAGAAACACCTGGAGTAGCAGGCAAATTTGGCCTGGGAGTACAGAATGAGGCAGGGCAAAGGCTAATAGAGTTCTGCTAAGAGAATGCACTGGTAATAGCAAACACCCTCTTCCAAAAACACAAGAGAAGACTCTACATATGGACATCACCAGATGGGCAACACCAAAATCAGATTGATTATATTCTTGGCAGCCAAAGATGGAGAAGCTCTATATAGTCAGCAAAAACAAGACCAGGAGCTGACTGTGGCTCAGATCATGAACACATTATGGCCAAATTCAGACTTAAATTGAAGAAAGTGGGGAAAACCATTAAACCATTCAGGTATGACCTAAATCAAATCCCTTATGACTATACAGTGGAAGTGAGAAATAGATTTAAGGGACTAGATCTGATAGATAGATTGCCTGATGAACTATGGACAGAGGTTCGTGACATTGTATAGGAGACAGGGACCAAGACCATCCCCGAGAAAAAGAAATGCAAAAAAGCAAAATGGCTAAGGAGGCCTTACAAATAGCTGTGAAAATAATAGAAGTAAAAAGCAAAGGAGAAATGGAAGGATATACCCCTTTGAATGCAGAGTTCCAAAGAATAGCAAGGAGAGATAAGAAAGCCTTCCTCAGTGATCGGTGCAAAGAAAAAGAGGAAAACAATAAATGGGAAAGACTAGAGATCTCTTCAAGAAAATTAGAGATACCAAGGGAACATGTCATGCAAAGGTGGGCTCAATAAAGGATAGAAATGGTATGAACATGACAGAAGCAGAAGATATTAAGAAGAGGTGGCAAGAATACACAGAAGAACTGTACAAAAAAGATCTTCATGACCCAGTTATTCATGATGGTGTGATCACTGACCTAGAGCCAGACATCCTGGAATGTGAAGTCAAGTGGGCCTTAGGAAGCATCACTATAAACAAAGCTAGTGGAGATGATGGAATCCCAGTTGAGCTATTTCATATCCTAAAAGATGACACTGTGAAAGTGTTGCACTCAATATGTCAGCAAATTTGGAAAACTCAGCAGTGGCCACAGGACTGAAAAAGGTCAGTTTTCATTCCAATCCCAAAGAAAGGCAATGCCAAAGAATGCTCAAACTACCACACAGTTGCACTCATATCACAGGCTAGTAAATTAATGCTCAAAATTCTCCAGACCAGGCTTCAGTAATACATGGACTGTGAACTTCCAGATGTTCGAGCTGGTTAAAGAAAAGGCAGAGGAACAAGAGATCAAACTGCCAACATATGCTGGATACTCAAAAAAGGAAGAGAGTTCTAGAAAAACATCTATTTCTGCTTTATTGCCTATGCCAGAGTCTTTGACTGTGTGGATCACAATAAACTACGGAAAATTCTGAAACAGATGGGAATACCAGGCCACCTGACCTGCCTCTTGAGAAACCTGTATGCAGGTCAGGAAGCAAGAGTTAGAACAGGACATGGAACAACAGACTGGTTCTAAATAGGAAAAGGAATACATCAAGGCTGTATATTGTCACCCTGTTTATTTAACTTATATGCAGAGTACGTCACGGAAACCCTGGGCTGGAAGAAGCACAAGCTGGAATCAGATTACCAGGAGAAATATCAATAACCTCAGATATGCAGATGACACCACCCTTATGGCAGAAAGTGAAGAACTAAAGTCTCTTGATGAAAGTGAAAGAGGATAGTACAAAACTGACTTAAAGCTCAATATTCAGAAAATTAAGATCATGGCATCCGGTCCCATCACTTCATGGCAAATAGATGGGGAAACAGTGGAAACAATGTCAGACTTTATTTTTCTGGGCTCCAAAATCATTGTAGATGGTGATTGCAGCCATGAAATTGAAAGACACTTACTCCTTGGAAGGAAAGATATGATCAGCCGAGACAGCATATTAAAAGGCAGAGACATTACTTTGCCAACAAAGGTCCATCTAGTCAAGGCTATGGTTTTGCCAGTATTCATGTATGGATGTGAGAGTTGGACTGTGAAGAAAGCTGAGCGCAGAAGTATTGATGCTTTTGAACTGTGGTGTTGGAGAAGACTCTTGAAAGTTCCTTCAACTACATGGAGATTGAACCAATCCATCCTAAAGGAGATCAGTCCTGGGTGTTCATTGGAAGGACTGATATTGAAACTGATAGTCCATTACTTTGCCACCTGATGCAAAGAGCTGACTCATTTGAAAAGACCCTGATATTGGGAAAGATTGAGGGCAGGAGGAGAAGTGGACAACAGAGGATGAGATGGTTGGATGGCATCACCAACTCAATGGATATGAGTTTGGGAAGGCTCTGTGAGTTGATGATGGACAGCGAGGCCTGGCATGCTGTAGTTCCTGTGGTCACAAAGAGTCGGACACAACTGAGTGACTGAACTGAGCTGAACTGATCTCTAGAATCGAGAACGTAATTTTCTCTGGTTACTCAATGACTTAAAATTCATTTAGCTTTTTGAACTTTTAGGTTGTAGTGTGTATGTGCATAGCGCTAAATCACTTCAGTCAAGTCCAACTCTTTGCAACTCTATGGACTGTAGCCTGCCAGGCTCCCCTCTCCATGGATTCTCTAGGCAAGAACAGGAATGGGGTGCAATTTCCTTTCTAGAGGATCCTTTTCCAGGGACTGAACCTGTGTTTCTTATATCTCATGCATTGTCAGGTGGGTTCTTTCCCACTAATGCCACCTGGCATATCCAAGTGTTAATTCATTTTGCAAAGATTCTGCTAATAATTCTAAAAAAAAAAATGTTACCTCTACACATAAGTTGGTTAATAGCCAGTTTATCTTTTAAAAGTTGTGTTTTTTTGTGAAAGCTTGAAGATTAAAGAGTGGATTAATAATTATTGTTCAAATAACAAGTAAGCTGAAAATATTTTGACACAATCAGGTAAAAATTGGTTTGTAAAATTTCATTTTCTTTTTTTTTTCTAGTTCTATTCTTTTTTTTTTTTAATTTTATTTTATTTTAAAACTTTACATAATTGTATTAGTTTTGCCAAATATCAAAATGAATCCGCCACAGGTATACATGTGTTCCCCATCCTGAACCCTCCTCCCTCCCCATACCATCCCTCTGGGTCGTCCCAGTGCACTAGCCCCAAGCATCCAGTATCGTGCATCGAACCTGGACTGGCAACTCGTTTCTTACATGATATTTTACATGTTTCAATGTCATTCTCCCAAATCTTCCCACCCTCTCCCTCTCCCACAGAGTCCATAAGACTGTTCTATACATCAGTGTCTCTTTTGCTGTCTCGTACACCGGGTTATTGTTACCATCTTTCTAAATTCCATATATATGCGTTAGTATACTGTATTTATGTTTTTCCTTCTGGCTTACTTCACTCTGTATAATAGGCTCCAGTTTCATCCACCTCATTAGAACTGATTCATTTGTCAGTGTTTTTGCTGTTTAGCTTGAGCTCCAGAGATACAATCCACTATTTTTTAATAACATCATTTGAAATTAGGTCTAGCCTTTAAAAATTATATTTTATTTTTAAAATTAAAATAAGGAAAGGGAACAATGCATCATGCCTTAATTTAAGGTACCTTTTCCATTATATAACCGATTACTGAATGAAACATATACTGAAATACTTAATAAGAAAAATCTGTTCAGTGTTAGACTTAAACTGTTTGTCCTTACTGACTAAAAGGACATAAAAAATTTAGTCAAGAGAATACTTTTAAGCAATTAGGTTATCTTTAGTGACCATCAATTTGAAGTACCTATAACTTAAAGATTTGGAACCCCAAATCTGCAGTCTGTCATTCTTGAATTTTCTTTGGGTTTTACTCTCACATTCACTCAATGACCAAATTCCACTGATATTTCTTTCTAAATGTCTCTCAAGTTCAGCCTCTTATCTGAGTACTTTCCCATCACCCGATCTAGAACACCATGAACCTGCCTTAGCCTCCTAGCCTCATCCAAGTGGTCTGAGAGCCAGAGTGATTTGAAATGTAATCATACCTCCTCCCCAGTTAAAACCTTTACAGTTTCGTATTGCTCTTAGGAGAAAGATGAAACTCATGCACAGACTAAAAGGGTTTTGCCCTCTTTCTAACAGCACATAACCTCAGCCATAAATGACTTTTTCATGGTCTTCCCATGGACCCTTAACCCTGCCTGGTTGCAGTCCTTAAAGCCATTTACTTATTTGAAAGTGCTTCTTGCCCGCTAGACTGTAGGCTTTTAAGGCACCCTGAACTCCTTTTATCAAAATGTACACCACACTTTTCTGCAAAGTTATGCTGTGTTAACTTATGTTTCTGTTCCTGCCTCACTATCTCACAAGTTCCCCTGGCAGGCACCAGCTCTGTTTAGTGTTGTAGTTGTTGCTTCTGGCATAATGACTGAAGTGTCATCATTGCCCAGTAAATATCTATTAAATAAGTAAATGAAGGAATAACAGTTACATAGCTTTTTATATTTTTCTATTGTAAATCAGAAAGACATGACTTAGCAGCCCTTAGATTGGAGGTGAGTACATTGACAAAATTCCCTAAAATTGTATAAGATCATATTCCATCATAAACAAGTGTTAAAATATGTAATATAACCTCTTAATACTCCCATGTCTATATGAGCTTGACTGCAGGACAATTATAATTAAGCAATTGAATATTCATCTCATGTCTTTTCATAGTTAAGATTCATAAATAATACCAGTCTTCATATAGAAAATTTGAAATATAAAGATGAATAATCTCAGATGTAGCCTGAAATAGAAGATGCTTTCAGGAAACGTTTATATCAGATCAGATCAGATCAGTTGCTCAGTCATGTCCAACTCTTTGCGACCCCATGAATTGCAGCACGCCTGGCCTTCCTGTCCATCACCAACTCCCGGAGTTTACTGAGACTCACGTCCATCGAGTCAGTGATGCCATCCAGCCATCTCATCCTCTATCGTCCCCTTCTCCTCCTGCCCCCAATCCCTCTCAGCATCAGAGTCTTTTCCAATGAGTCAACTCTTCACATGAGGTGGCCCAAGTTCTGGAGTTTCAGCTTTAGTATCATTCCTTCCAAAGAAATCCCAGGGCTGATCTCCTTCAGAATGGACTGGTTGGATGTCCTTGCAGTCCAAGGGACTCTCAAGAGTCTTCTCCAACACCACAGTTCAAAAGCATCAATTCTTCGGCGCTTAGCCTTCTTCACAGTCCAACTCTCACATCCATACATGACCACAGGAAAAACCATAGCCTTGACTAGATACTAATATCTTAATGTTTAATCTATTTTGGTCCTGTAAACCTTGACAAGTTTTGAATTAGAATCAATGAATCAGTGTAACTACTTTCTTTTTCATGAGTTTCTTCATTAAATGCTTCACTTACAGCATTGTCATAATGTGACCAAATTGTAGAGACATGTAAAATTTTTCCACTTTTAATGCACTATCCTTTAAAAGTACTATTTTTTTAATGACAAAAACATGTAAGTATAATTATAGTAATTAGCTCTGTCTATAAGCAAATCTTGCAATAAAACTCTTTTGCTCCACATTAAATCAAATCTCACTCTGCAGTCTTTCCACTCTTATTGTCATAATAAAATTTAATTAACATCACAGTGATCATGTTGGCATTTTGGATGAGTATTTTTTTTAGGATGAAGTGTTTATCTTGTATAGATGTAGAGCTGTATTACATTTGCAGCGAGGTACATCCTGAAGTGGCATCAGTCTTTCTTATATTGGATGTTTGGTTTGATTGGTCACTGATAAAGATTGGTTTTACTAATAGGTTTATAAAAATTTTTAAAAACCACATGTTTTTTCTAGAGAGGATAATAAAGAGAATGACAAAAATCATTCATAACTCCTTCACCAAGAGATAATAGGAGGCAATATTTTTGTATATATCCATACCATCTTAAATCTACTTTCTGTTTTTCAGCTTTGTGGTCATAATATATATAATTTATTTTTTGATTATTCATTTCACATATTATTAATGTGAACTATTTTCATGTCATGTTGCATTCTTTAGGAGTGTTTTGGATGTAATGGCTGTAATAAGTAACATTATGATGATTTTTCATATTCCTGATTTCAGTAGGTGTTACTAGTTTACCTTATTTTACTATGAACACCATTAATAATAATAAAATAAAAAGAATTGGTTGGAAAAATGAACTGAAACATTTGACCAGTGGCTAATATCCCTACTCAATTAAAAACTGTCCACAATTAATACAGAAAATAGATGCCCTAATAGAGAAATGAGCAAAATATGGATATACTATTGATAAATTACAACTGGGAATATGAAAACCATGTTCAGTCACATATATCCAAATGGAGACAGCACTTTGCTACAACCTTTGGTAGAATAAGATTGCCAGAATTTAAAAAAGACTTTCTGTGTTGTCAGGGTGTAGGAAAGAGGACAGTCCCCTAGTGTAGTAAAATTCAAACCATTCAGAAAATAATTTAGAAATTAAAAAAAATTAAGGCATTCCAGTTTTTAGAACTTTATTCCAGGAAAATATTCTGATATCCGTTTAAAAAATGGGCAATTATCTTGTCTTGTTTTCAAATAATAGGAGAAAACTTGAGAGTAAATAAATTTTTAATATAAATTATGGGATTTGTGAGTTAAGTAATACTGTAATAATATAATTGATTAATATGCAGTCAATAAAATGGAATGATATATTTATTATCTATTTAAAATTTAGTACAAAAGAGTGTAATTTTTACTTTTGTTTTTTATTTTTTTATATAAATACGTTTTTATTTAGTTGAAATTTACAAGGAGGTTATTATGGTAAGAACTTAGAACATACATTTGAGCTTTCTCTCTGGATTCAGAGTCAGTCAAAAATAAGGCATGCTTAAAAACACTTCTTTTAAGAAGTCATTTTCTTAAAAAAAAAATTGATGTCCTTAAGCAAAAAGTAGAAAACTCTTTGAAGGCATTTGTCTGTTTCTGCTATAGCTTGAGTAGATATTGTAAGCCTGGTGCATCTAAATATCTGCCACATTAAAAAAAAATTGAAGCTGCCTTTTCTTGAAGCTGTTCATAGGCCTTGAAGCTTCTATAAAGGTCATTAAGTTGTGTTAGTCACTCAGTCATGTCCAGCTGTTTGTGACCCTATGGACTGTGCTCTCTGCCCATGGAATTCTCTGGGTAAGAATACTGGAGTGGATTGCCATTCCCTTCTCTAGGGTATTTTCCTGACCCAGGGATCAAGCCAGGGTCTCCCACACTACAGACAGATTCTTTACTATCTGAGCCACTAGGGAAGCCCTATAAAGATCATATCTAACATTTAATGATTCTTACTATGTGTGTGAGAAGTTGATCCTATTTTAAGAATTTTATGTATTTTAACTTATAACAATAATCCTAAAAATAGATATCTTGATTATCCACATTTTGTAGAGGAAGAAACTATGCTGACAGAGTGTTGGTGCATGCATGCTAAGTTGCTTTCAGATCAGATCAGTCACTCAGTCATGTCGGACTCTTTGCGACCCCATGAATCGCAGCACGCCAGGCCTCCCTGTCCATCACCAACTCCCGGAGTTCACTGAGACTCACGTCCATCGAGTCAGTGATGCCATCCAGCCATCTCATCCTCTGTCGTCCCCTTTTCCTCCAGCCCCCAATCCCTCTCAGCATCAGAGTCTTTTCCAATGAGTCAACTCTTTGCATGAGGTGGCCAAAGTACTGGAGTTTCAGCTTTAGCATCATTCCCTCCAGAGAAATCCCAGGGCTGATCTCCTTTAGAATGGACTGGTTGGATCTCCTTGCAGTCCAAGGGACTCTCAAGAGTCTTCTCCAACACCACAGTTCAAAAGCATCAATTCTTCGGTGTTCAGCCTTCTTCACAGTCCAACTGTCACATGCATACATGACCACTGGAAAAACCATAGCCTTGACTAGACTAACCTTTGTTGGCAAAGTGATGTCTCTGCTTTTCAATATGCTATCTATGTTGGTCATAACTTTCCTTCCAAGGAGTAAGCGTCTTTTAATTTCATGGCTGCAGTCACCATCTGCAGTGATTTTGGAGCCCAGAAAAATAAAGTCTGACACTGTTTCCACTGTTTCCCCATCTGTTTCCCATGAAGTGATGGGACCAGATGCCATGATCTTCGTTTTCTGAATGTTGAGCTTTAAGCCAACTTTTTAACTCTCCACTTTCACTTTCATCAAGAGGCTTTTGAGTTCCTCTTCACTTTCTGCCATAAGGGTGGTGTCATCTGCATATCTGAGGTTATTGATATTTCTCCCAGCAATCTTGATTCCAGCTTGTGTTTCTTCCAGTCCAGCATTTCTCATGATGTACTCTGCATATAAGTTAAACAGGGTGACAATATACAGCCTTGACGTACTCCTTTTCCTATTTAGAACCAGTCTGTTGTTCCATGTCCATTTCTAACTGTTGCTTCCTGACCTGCATACAAATTTCTCAAGAGGCAGATCAGATGGTCTGGTATTCCCATCTCTTGAAGAATTTTCCACAGTTTATTATTTATTTATGAGTTGCTTTAGTCGTGTCTAACTCTTTGCGACCCTGTGGACTGTAGCCTGCCAGGCTCCTCTGTCCATGGGATTCTCCAGGCAAGAATATTGGAGTGGGTAGCCATTTCCGTCTCCATAGAGTGTTGGTATCTTGCTCCAGTCAGGCTTACTGAGTGGTTGACCTTAGATTTGAATACAGGCAGTCAGCTTTAGGGTCACTGAACTATACTGCTTTTTAAGTTAGGAATTAAAAACTTGGAGAAGTTTTAAGTAGCTCTACAGGCTCTTCTCTAGATTCTTTGTGAATTTTATTTTTTTAATTTTATTTTATTTTTAAACTTTACAATATTGTATTAGTTTTGCCAAATATTGAAATGAATCCGCCACAGGTATACCTGTGTTCCCCGTCCTGAACCCTCCTCCCTCCCCATAACCTCCCTCTGGATTCTTTCTGAATTTTAGATTGACATGAGCTTTATATACTCTCCAGCAAAATACAAATTTGCTCCAGATCTTTTAGGACCCTCTGGAGTTCCTCACAGCATTTTAAAGGATTATACTGCTAAATGATTCCATTCTTTCCAGTGTGCTTTAGAAAAGCTATGTCCCCATTCTTTCTCTTTAAAGACACTTTTAAATAGTAGAAATTTTACACCATATTTTAAAGGTAGTAAAAGATCCCAAAATACATGAAACAAGTCAGCTAAAATTAATACACAGTCACCACTACTGTGTAAGACTATCTGCAAACACCTGTCAAAGCTTCACTGATAACTCACTGGGTTGGCCTTCATTCTGGGGAGAAGAGGATAACTGTCTACTAGTATTCTATCTTGGGACTCTCATGGAACACTGCTAAACCAGAGGAACCCTGGGAAAAGTATTTACCTTTTCTTTGTCATTATATGTATATGGCATAGAGATAAGAACATTTACACATATACTCTCACATGGAGGACTGTGTGAATGGAAGGAAATAATGCATATAAAGGGCCCAGTACAGTAGACCTGACTGATGGTGTGTAGTCCAAAATGCTAAATTTTGATATCATTGTTAAGTAATGATATAGTATTGTATGTATACATCATAATAAGTACATTAGCCTTCTCATTCACCTGCCACCTCTCCGCTTAGTATCTACTCATGCCAGAAGATTTGCCTTATGAACTGAAGCATAGTCTTTAGAAAATCTCCCTTTAAAAAAGTGAATGTGGGAAAGCTCATAAAGGTGATTTTCTACACTCAGTTGAAAAGGGCATTAAAATGTTGGTTTAAAGTTGGGAAACTTGGAAAACAGAGCCTTCAGAAAATGGAATCCAAAGGTACATTTGTTTGTAGGTGATAAAAGTCTGCCATGGAAATACTATGAGAAGGTCCAAGAAGATTCTGGTTTGGAAAGAGTGGAGAGGCATATATAAGAGTGGAAAAGAAGGATTAAAAAGGATTTGAGCCATATCAATTTTGCCCAGGACTTCCCCTAGTGGCTAGTACAGCTTCTTTGATTATCTTAATGCTCTTTTTTTTTTTTTTTTTTCTCTTTTGTCAGTCCTGGCAAACTTTAGAACCTGGGGCTGTAAAATGAGGGTGATTACTGTGGAGAAAGAGTGTCACAAAATGACAAAGATAAGGGAGCAGCCACCTAATAGAAAAATTCCATCCTAAATCATGATTTATTGTATAAGCTGATGATTTGGAAGAGTTATATTTCTGAAAACTAACAAAATGAATATATTTTTCTAATTCATTACAGTTAGAACAAAGTAAATGAGGCTACTTAAGCTGCTGTGCTGCTGCTAAGTCGCTTTAGTCATGTCCGACTCTGTGCGACCCTATAGATGGCAGCCCACCAGGCTCCCCCATCCCTGGGATTCTCCAGGCAAGAACACTTAAGCTAGGGATGATTAAAAACGTCTGTGAATAGTGAAAAAATTTACTAACAGTCTTATGTATTGTTGTTGAAAGATAGTGGGAAATAATGGTTTATTCTCTTACTTTCTTGGGAAACAGACCTTCTTGGAGGTACTAAGTGAAGGTCACTCAGTCATGTCCAACTCTTTGTGACCCTATGGACTATACAGTCCATGGAATTCTCCAGGCCAGAATACTGGAGTGGGTGGCCTTTCCCTTCTCCAGGGGATCTTCCCAACCCAGGAATTGAACCCAGGTCTCCCACATTGCAGGTGGATTCTTTATCAGCTGAGCCAGAAGTGACTCCTGAAAGTACCAAAGTCATTCACAAAAAGTAAAGGATGCAATATGCAGTGAAATGACAGTATATGTTT
This sequence comes from Bos indicus x Bos taurus, assembly GCF_003369695.1. Classification (NCBI taxonomy): domain Eukaryota; kingdom Metazoa; phylum Chordata; class Mammalia; order Artiodactyla; family Bovidae; genus Bos; species Bos indicus x Bos taurus. The sequence continues at coordinate 100,251,103 of NC_040077.1, read as the reverse complement.
GCATGTTATTACTTGTCAAGTATTTTATCTCATGGGAAATAGATGAGGAAACAGTGGAAATAGTGTCAGACTTCATTTTTGGGGGCTCCAAAATCACTGCTGATGGTGATTGAAGCCATGAAATTAAAAGACACTTACTCCTTGTAAGGAAAGTTATGACCAACCTAGATAGCATATTCAAAAGCAGAGACATTACTTTGCCAACAAAGGTCCATCTAGTCAAGGCTATGGTTTTTCCAGTAGTAATGTATGGATGTGAGAGTTGGACTGTGAAGAACGCTGAGCGCCAAAGGAATTGATGCTTTTGAACTGTGGTGTTGGAGAAGACTCTTGAGAGTCCCTTGGACTGCAAGGAGATCCAACCAGTCCATTCTAAAGGAGATCAGTCCTGGGTGTTCATTGGACAGAATGATGCTAAAGCTGAAACTCCAGTACTTTGGCCACCTCATGGGAAGAGTTGATTCATTGGAAAAGACTCTGATGCTGGGAGGGATTGGGGGCAGGAGGAGAAGGGGACGATAGAGGATGAGATGGCTGGATGGCATCACCGACTCAATGGACATGAGTTTGAGTGAACTCCAGGAGATGGTGATTGACAGGGAGGCCTGGCGTGCTGCGTTTCATGGGGTCGCAAAGAGTTGGACACGACTGAGTGACTGAACTGAACTGAACTGATGGTATATTGCCACTGTAGCTAGTCTGCTATGATAAATACAGAGTTTGTATGTTGTCTGCTTTTATTTCATTGACTGTTCTACTCTTAAATCTGGATCCTTTTAAAAGGAGACTCACAATGTTACAGATTTCTCAGTGGAACTTAGTAAATTGTTCAAAGATCTTGAGTCCATTAGAGAACGTAGACAGAGGAAAGAGCCAGTCATAAATTTTTAAGATTCCTTTTGTTGAGTTTTGTTTTTATTAAAAGTAAAGTAAAACTTAAGTCACCAAATGTTAAATTCTTCAAAATCCATGATGCAGGGCTACTGAAAAGTTAGATTTACTATTTTTTCTTTTTTTGGAGAGAATATGAAAAGTTCATTTATTATGGTTGAGTTCTAGCATTTGATTTGATTGTGCACAATATTCTTTGAAGAAGATGTGGATTCTTGCCTAAAGTCAGCTTGAGTTTCAACATTAGTAAATCATATCAAACTTCCCAGTGGACTTAGAAGCAGTATAATTAATTAGAAGGCAATAGCCAGGTTGGATAAAAATATCACTAAATTGGGTTAATATAGTGTGACAAATAAAAGATGTTAGTGCAGAAAGGAAGCAAAGTTATTTCAGAAAAATTTCAAACAGAAAAGTAGAATTTCCTATAAAGATTCAAAAAATGAAAAAATTAAATTTTTGGATGGAAACTTTATCATTAATTGTTCTATTGTGATCATTTTGCTACTTAATTCTTGCATTCTCATAGAAGAAACAAAAATTTTTCATCAAAACATAGTCTTGTTTGGAAAATAATTGGACCATCCTTAGCATGTATTAATTTAAAAACTGAAAACATTATGTAAATAAATAGGTGTTTATTATGCATGTATGGCGGAGAAGGCAGTGGCACCCCACTCCAGTACTCTTGCCTGGAAAATCCCATGGACGGAGGAGCCTGATGGGCTGCAGTCCATGGGGTCGCTAAGAGTCAGACAGGACTGAGCGACTTCACTTTCACGTTTCACTTTCATGCACTGGAAAAGGACATGGCAACCCACTCCAGTGTTCTTGCGTGGAAAATCTCAGGGACGAGGGAGCCTGATGGGCTGCTGTCTGTGGGGTTGCACAGAGTTGGACACGACTAAAGTGACTTAGCAGCAGCAGCAGCAGCAGCAGCCGCAGCATGCATGTATGGATATTAGTGGACTTCCCAGGTAGCTCAATGGTAAAGAATCTGCCTGCCAATGTAGGAGCCTCAGGAGACATGGATTCAATCCCTGGGTTGGAAAGATTCACTGTAGGAGGGCATGGCAACCCACTCCTGTATTCTTGCCAGGGAAGTCCCATGGACAGGTGAGCCTGATGGCCTAGAGTTCACGGGGTCGCAAATCAGACACATTGAGCACACAAACATACATACACACACACACACATGAATATTAGTATCAGACAATTAAATAACACATATCCCTCAATATTTAATATATTTATCATCATACCTTTTAATTGTAAGTCTGCTCTCTCTCTCTCTCTTTTTTTTTTTTGTTCCACTAGAAAGAATCTAAATGCCTTAATTATGAGGAGCTGTTTCCCACTGTAGGGGTTATTTTTTGAAGAAGTAAATTTTAGAAATTAAGAAATTGGTTTTAGAAATGAATTAAGCTACTGCGTGATTCTATGATAATTGAATGCAGATATCCGTTCAATATCCAAGTTTAATCTGAACAATTTTAGTAATTAAGCTTACTTCTTTATGTAGTAGCCCATTATTAGATATCTTGATAATAATTATGAGAAAACTCTTACCTGATTTGAGTTACAGACCAAATTTTGGTCTTATGATCCTCTTAAGCTATAATTTTCCTTCCCTTAACAACGCTTTGTAAACATGTGAAGACAACAGTCTCATTCTCTATAAGCCGCTTTTGGATTAGCTACTCATAGTTTTTTCCTGCCTTTTTTTTCAAATTACGTCTTAAAAAACTTCTATTTTCTGTCTAGGTTATATCTCAATATGGTGATGAATGTCCTTGCATAAACTTGTTTGTCATATCATTATACCAAATATTCTGTAGTAGCTGATTACCTGATTAGGTTTAACAACTGATATATTTATGTGAAGTAAGATTGTTGTAACATTCTGAAAATCAGTACAGTGATTCTTACTGGGAGGACATAAAATTATGAATTACTGCTTACTGAGTGAAAAGAAATGTAGTGTCTATTCACAGAAATGAATTCAACATTTGTTTTCACTTGACAACTCCTTCTTAGACTTTTCTACTTTCAACACTCTTGATTCTCCTACTTATATCTTTGCTGTAACTAACATAAAGGAGGTTGTTCCCTCTGCCAACATCTAACGCTTTCCATTTGGGCCTTTTGAAGTATCTGGTTCACCAATGTTTCTTTTCTTCCTTTCTGATAGACTACATCTCTCATACAATTTGTGACCCAAATGTCATTCAAAGAGAAATTGTTTGCAAGTCAGACCAAACAAAAATGAACACTTCCATATTCTAGATTTTCTACCTTCAGGATTTTTGCATTAACTGATAAGTTACCCATACTTCTCATTTTTTTTTCTTCTTTGATGAAGGGATTCATCCTTTCATGAATTTCATCCATTCATCCCTTTGATGAAGGGATTCATTCATCAACACAAAGCTCACCTCTCAGTCAAGTCTTCACCTATAAAGAAAAAGAGTAAGTAGCCCTCTTATGAAGCCTTTTTAAGAATAAACAATAATTGATCCTGTTGCCAAACTTGTAAGGATCTAGGGAAATAAAGATAATACAATTTCTACTATCAAGAATCTCGTGGTCTATTTACATAACTATGTTGACCAGTATTGGAATATGAATATAAAAACATAAATAGACGTGATATGTGACTGTTGCTCAAAAAAATTGACACAAAGGAAGGAGTGCCTTATAAAGAAAATATTTGAGCGGGGCTTAAAGAATAACCGAGAACTTATTCTCTGTGCTACTTTAGATTTGGTTTATATTATGTAGTATTTTTATGTGTTTGTTCACATTAGGTATCTCTTTGCCCTGATAATACATCTATCTCTGTGCTATGATTTCTATGTTTTTGGTACTTAATGGGATTTATTATCTAACAAGTGCAAGCACAGAATTCAATAATGTTTGAGGAATGAGTTGAGACAAAGAATTTCCAATCTATTTCAAAAGTTATCTCTTCCTTTCTTCTAAGCTTTGTCTTTCCTTAAATTTTAAGTTCAGGAATCAGCTTACACTCTTTTCAATACTGTATTACCTCTTGCTACTTTCCAGAATCATTTTTATTTTTACTATTTAATTTCATTTTATGGAAATCAAAACAAATAATTTTCAGATTTCTGTTCATATCATTGAGATATGACTCAGTAATTGAATAGATGAGACATCTGTGAAAGAACTAAAGACATTTGTCTGGGTAACCAAAAACTCGATAGTATTATGGATCAACAGGACAGGGAGGCCTCTTATTTTACTGTACTTATTTATTTTATATACAGTCTTAAAACCCTTGTTTTTATTTTTTTCTGATGGTTATGTCCCTGTAGAAACCAATAAAATATACCAATAAAACCTGTAAATTTGGTGAATGTTTCTACTCAGTCATTAACGTAACTTACGTTGTATAACTACTGTGATACTTTTCATTTAAAACTAATTTCCTTACTTTTAAAATTTGGTTGATTGTTATCTCTTTTCTTAATGAAATGGAACAAAGGTAATCAATTAAAATGCTTTGTATTTATATGTTTTATATAAATTTGCATACTATCCTGTGAGTGTTAGTTGCCCAGTCATGTTTGATTCTTTGCGACCGCATGGACAGTAGTCTGCCAGGCTCCGATGTCCGTGGAATTCTCCAAGTAAGAATTCTGAAATTGGTAGTCATTGCCTTCTCTAGAGGATTCCCAACCCAGGGATGGAACTCTGGTCTCCTGCATTACAGGCGGATTATTTCCCGTCTGAGCTAACAGGGAAGCTCCATAATACCGTATATAAAACTGTATATCAGCAACTTATTTTAGTAGCAAAATTCTAAGGGAAAATTTAGTGAATCCATAATTTTGTAGACAGTGCTGTTGATGACATATTTGTGAGGACATACAATGCAGAAATTATAAACAATTTGGGGGTTAAAATGCAATCTTGGAACTGATGATGTTTTGTTTCAATAATTATTGAAAAATTATTTTAATTAAGATTTACTCATCCAACAAACACTTACTATGTACAGCTATGATTAAAGTGTTTTACCAAGCATTGCCAATACAAAGATGACCAAAATAGGCCATGCTCTCAAAGACACTGTTTACTACTGATAACTATAACTTTACTATTGACATAGTTTATGTTTCTGTTAATCATATAGCCAGTCAGTAAATTTCATAAATTTTTTTACTGATGCAAATGTTGTACATGATGTTTTGCTGGAGTTATAAGTACATAGCCAGAAAAATAATTATATAGGTGCATTTTAGGACATCTATTTTTTTAGTGAACCATAAGACCTTGATGAGTTTGAAACTGGATGATGATCATTCACTAAGATGTAAAGATAGCTATAAAGGAGAATTTATAAGTTATATGTGATATCTTAGTTTCACATATTTTAAGAATCTCTGCAGAGATCTAAATATGCACTTGAATCAAACTTTTTTTGTTATAAAACTATTAAAATAACTTTTTAAGTAACTGATTCTATACACAATACTCATATCACAACTGTCTTACGTATAATTTAAGAACTGCAGACCAAAAAAAGCAATTAATGTACTCTTTCTCTTGAGCCTGAGCCTTCCTTGTATCCAAAAGTATTAAGTTTAATGACAAAGGAGAAAAAGAAGGGAGACTTGTGGAAAATATCTAGTACCAGTAAAGATATTAAGGAAATGTAATGTCTTTTGAGTAGTGTCCTAGAGAAAGTGCTCATAAATCCATTTGAAGAAAAATGCATATGTATTAGATATTATAATCTCCCATTTCAGTGAATTACATTCTGTAATCCTTCATAATATATTGAAGGACATAGCATAGCTTTTTTTTCTGGCATTAGGTGAGCAGTGGTATTTGAGCAATATAAATGAAGCTAAAGAAAAAGAGTAAATTTCCTAGACATATTATTTTAGCAGAGTTCTCAGTTTAGAAATACTTTATACATTGATTTATTTTTTTTTCTCTTTCTGTGTGCAAATTCTCTGAGATATGACAGGTGGGGAATTATTTTTATTTTTTAAACAACAATAAAAACAAAATTAAATAAAAGTTGATATTTAGAACACTTCTTAAAGTGCTTAAATTGATTTATACAGTCTTGCATAATACTTAAAATATTAATAAATGAACTCTTTACCCTGAACGACTATAATGTAAGAATCATTAAGAAACTCAGTGAGAATTTCTTTTGCAATGTGACTACATTTTAAATGTTTTAAATGAAAATTCTTGAGGTGTTACGTTATAATTTACAGATGGATTAGAAATTTAAGATTCCTCATTAACAGCTTTTCCTCATTTAAAGTAACACATTTCTTTTTCCAGATTCTTCTACTTGGACATTTCATTACTAAGGAGGAAAATCACTTAATCTCTCTGTACCTTTTTACTCTAATTGATGTATTGAATTATTTCCTCTAGAGATAGACAGCACAGCAGAGTCAAGAGCATGGTTTTTAGAGTAAGATAGACCAGGGTTTGACTCATGGCTCTGTGCATGAGTTATTGGATCATTTTAACCACATTTTCCAAATATCAGGGTTTTTTTTGTTGTTGTTGTTTTGTTTTTATATGTAGACTTAATTTTTTTTTTGAGGAGTATAGTTCATTTGCAATATTGTATTAGTTTCATGTATACAGCAAAGTGAACAGTTATATATATATATATATATATATACACCTCCACATTTTTTAGGTTCTTTTCACATATAGGCCATTACATAGTATTGAGTAGAGCTCCCTGTGGTATACAGTAGGTTCTTATTAGTTATCTATTTTATATATAGTAGTTCAGTTCAGTCGCTCAGTCGTGTCCGACTTGCTGCGACCCCATAAATTGCAGCACGCCAGGCCTCCCTGTCCATCACCAGCTCCCAGAGTTCACCCAAACCCACGTCCATTGAGTCAGTGATGCCATCTAGCCATCTCATCCTCTGTCGTCCCCTTCTCCTCCTGCCCCCAATCCCTCCCAGCATCAGAGTCTTTTCCAATGAGTCAACTCTTCACATGAGGTGGCCAAAGTACTGGAGTTTCAGCTTTAGCATCATTCCTTCCAAAGAAATCCCAGGGCTGATCTCCTTTAGAATGGAATGGTTGGATCTCCTTGCAGTCCAAGGGACTCTCAAGAGTCTTCTCCAACACCACAGTTCAAAAGCATCAATTCTTTGGCGCTCAGCTTTCTTCACAGTCCAACTGTCACATGCATACATGACCACTGGAAAAACCATAGCCTTGACTAGACGGACCTTTGTTGGCAAAGTAATGTCTCTGCTTTTTAATATGTTGTTTAGGTTGGTCATAACTTTCCTTCCAAGGAGCAAGTGTCTTTTAATTTCATGGCTGCAGTCACCATCTGCAGTGATTTTGGAGCCCAGAAAAATAAAGTCTGACACTGTTTCCACTGTTTCCCCATCTATTTCCCATGAAATGATGGGACCAGATGGCATGATCTTCGTTTTCTGAATGTTGAGCTTTAAGCCAACTTTTTCACTTTCCACTTTCACTTTCATCAAGAGGCTTTTGAGTTCCTCTTCATTTTCTGCCATAAGGGTGGTGTCATTTGCATATCTGAGGTTGTGGATATTTCTCCCGGCAATCTTGATTATAGCTTGTGTTTCTTCCAGCCCAGCGTTTCTCATGATGTACTCTGCATATACGTTAAATAAACAGGGTGACAATATACAGCCTTGACATACTCCTTTTCCTATTTGGAACCAGTCTGTTGTTCCATGTCCAGTTTGAACTGTTGCTTCCTGACCTGCATAGAGGTTTCTCAAGAGGCAGGTCAGGTGGTCTGGTATTCCCATCTCTCAGAATTTTCCACAGTTTATTGTGATCCACACAGTCAAAGGCTTTGGCGTCATTATGCATCTGCTAATCCCAATCTTCCAATTTATTTCTCCCCCATTTCTTCCTTAGTAACCATAAATTTATTTTCTATATCTGAGACTCTGTTTCTGTTTTGTATTATAGAAAAGTTCATTTGTATCCTTCTTTTAGATTCTGCATATTAACTATATCATATTTGGCTTTCTCTGATTGAGTTACTTGACACATTGTGACAGTTTCTAGGTCCATTCGGGTTGCTGCAGATGGCTTAATTTTGTTCTTTTTATGGCTAAGTAATATTCCATTGTATATGTACCACTTCTTTATCCATTCTTTTGTTGATGGATGTTTAAGTTGTATGTTTTTAAGAGTTAGCTTTCTCAGGTGGCTCAGTGGTAAAGAATCTGCCTGCCAATCAGGTGACTCATGTTTGATCCTTTGGTTGGAAAGATCCCCTGCAGAAGAAAATGCTACCCACTCCAGTATCCTTGCCTAGGAAATCCATGTACAAAGGAGCCTGATGGACTTATAGTTCACTGGTCCCAAAAGAGTCTGACATGACTAAGGGACTAAACAACAGAAAGCAATTTCATGAAGGTCTGAATACTGTTTAGAATTGTTCACAAAAGAGGTAAATTTTGATACAATTCTGGGAACATAATATATGTTCAATAAATAGTTACTAACATGTTGATAATAACTATTATCAGTGCACTAGAACATAAGATCTGTAGAGGATTGCCTATTTGTTCACTGCTAGTCCCAAGTTCCTAGGAGTGTGCTTAGCCAATGAAAAGTATTCTGTATATTTACTGAAAGATGAATAAATGAATGAGTGAATTATTTTTAATTCCTAAGGTGATGACTGATCAGAGGGCTGAGTTTTTGAGAATTGCTTATGATTACCTTTTGTATACCTAGGAAATAGGGAAAATTTTGTATGTAGTTTTGCTTTTGAAATTTAATTTCAGGCTTTAGAAGTACATCATTTGAACTGGAAGTAAAATCTACAACCTTTGAACACACAAAAATAGGGAGCAATTTATGCCATATATATATATATATAGCATATATGTTTTATAGGTAGTATAATATTTGAGTAAATATGGATAATGTATATATTTTCTTTATCATGCTATATTATTTCTCTTTTATTTTATTGGGAATGAGTTTATAACTTCATCACATTGTAATAAATGTGATGTAATAAATATTCATTAACATTATGCTTGAGCATCAGACAGGTCCTCGCTTGTGGCACTAACACCCAGAACTTTGATAATTTGACCCATGGTGGTCTGAACAACTGGCCTGAGCTATGGTTCAGTTAACACTCATCCTGGACAGAATGGGGCTTCCCTGGTAGCTCAGCTGGTAAAGAATCCACTTCCAATGCAGGAGAGCCTGATTGGATTCCTGGGTTAGGAAGATCTGCTGAAGAAGGGATAGGCTACCCACTCCAGTATTCTTGGGCTTCATTGGTGGCTCAGCTGGTAAAGAATCTGCCTACACTGTGGGAGACCTGGGTTCTATCCATAGGTTAGGAAGATCCCCTGGAGAAGGGAAAGGCTACCGACTCCAGAATTCTGGCCTGGAGAATTCCATGGACCATATTGTCCATGGGGTCGCAAAGAGTTGAACACGACTGAGCAACTTTCACTCACTGGGCAGAATGAGCAGAGGATATAAAGACATAAAAAATCTTACTGTTTCATCAGGTCCTAGACATGAAACCAAAACTCTTCAACATTGTTAATTACATATATCCTTGCTTTCTGCTTCTTGTGGCAACAATTAAAAAAAAAAAAAAAAAGCTATGTTGAGTATTAGGTAAATAATCCAGCAAAAGGCTAGGGATTAATTTATTATTGGTTTTGTTTCCAGAAAATATAGATATTACCTTGTTCCATACACCAAACCAATAAGATACATTTAATGATTTGTTCAAAATCTATTAAGAACCTGCAATAGCCACGCACTATGCAAGATTGTTGCTGTTGTTCACTCACTAAGTTGTGTCTGACTCTTTGTGGCCCCATGGAGTGAAGCATGAACATCTTCTCGATCATCCACTATCTCTCGGAATTTGCTCCAATTCTTGTCTATTGAGTTAGTGATGCTATTTAACCGTTTCATCTTCTGCTGCTCCTTTCTCCTTTTGCCTTTGATCTTTCCCAGCATCAGGATCTCTTCCAGCATCAGAATCTTTTCCAGTGAGTCAGAGGTTGCATCAGGTAGCTAAAGAATTGGAGCTTCAGCTTCAGTAACAGACCTTCCAATGAATATTCAGGGTTGATTTCATTTATTTATTTATTTATTTTAATTTTTTTTAAATTTTATTTTATTTTTAAACTTTACAATATTGTATTAGTTTTGCCAAATATCGAAATGAATCCGCCACAGGTATACATGAGTTCCCCATCCTGAACCCTCCTCCCTCCTCCCTCCCCATACCATCCCTCTGGGTCGTCCCAGTGCACCAGCCCCAAGCATCCAGTATCGTGCATCGAACCTGGATTGGTGACTCATTTCATACATGATATTATACATGTTTCAATGCCATTCTCCCAAATCTTCCCACCCTCTCCCTCTCCCACAGAGTCCATAAGACTGATCTATACATCAGTGTGTCTTTTGCTGTCTTGTACACAGGGTTATTGTTACCATCGTTCTAAATTCCATATATATGTGTTAGTATACTGTATTGGTGTTTTTCTTTCTGGCTTACTTCACTCTGTATAATAGGTTCCAGTTTCATCCATCTCATTAGAACTGATTCAAATGTATTCTTTTTAATGGCTGAGTAATATTCCATTGTGTATATGTACCACTGCTTTCTTATCCATTCATCTGCTGATGGGCATCTAGGTTGCTTCTGTGTCCTGGCTACAGTGCTGTGATGAACATTGGGGTACACGTGTCTCTTTCCCTTCTGGTTTCCTCAGTATGTATGCCCAGCAGTGGGATTGCTGGATCATAAGGCAGTTCTATTTCCAGTTTTTTAAGGAATCTCCACACTGTTCTCCATAGTGGCTGTACTAGTTTGCATTCCCACCAACAGTGTAAGAGAGTTCCCTTTTCTCCACACCCTCTCCAGCATTTATTGCTTGTAGACTTTTGGATCGCAGCCATTCTGACTGGCGTGAAATGGTACCTCATAGTGGTTTTGATTTGCATTTCTCTGATAATGAGTGATGTTGAGCATCTTTTCATGTGTTTATTAGCCATCTGTATGTCTTCTTTGGAGAAATGTCTATTTAGTTCTTTGGCCCATTTTTTGATTGGGTCATTTATTTTTCTGGAGTTGAGCTGTAGGAGTTGGTTGTATATTTTTGAGATTAGTTTGTCAGTTGCTTCATTTGCTATTATTTTCTCCCATTCTGAAGGCTGTCTTTTCACCTTACTAATAGTTTCCTTTGTTGTGCAGAAGCTTTTAAGTTTAATTAGGTCCCATTTATTTTTGCTTTTATTTCCAATATTCTGGGAGGTGGGTCATAGAGGATCCTGCTGTGATGTATGTTGGAGAGTGTTTTGCCTATGTTCTCCTCTAGGAGTTTTATAGTTTCTGGTCTTAGGTTTAGATCTTTAATCCATTTTGAGTTTATTTTTGTGTATGGTGTTAGAAAGTGTTCTAGTTTCATTCTTTTACAAGTGGTTGACCAGTTTTCCCAGCACCACTTTAGGATTGACTGGTTTGAATTCCTTGCAGCCCAAGGAATTCTCAAGAGCCTTCTTCTGAAAGCATCAGTTCTTTGGTGCTCAGCCTTCTTCATGCTCTGACTCTCACATCCACTCATGATTACTGGAAAAAGCATGGCTTTGACTGTATGGACCTTTGTTGACAAAGTGATGTTTCTGCTTCTTAATATGCTATCTCGGTTGGTCATATCTTTTCTTTGAAGGAGCAAGTGTCTTTTATAATTTCATGGCTGTAGTCACTGTCCACAGTGATTTTGGAGTCCAAGAAAACAAAAATTTTCACTGTTTATATTTTTCCCTCTTCTGTTTACTATGAAGTGATGGGACCAGATGCCATGATCTTAGCTTTTTTTTTTTTTAATGTTTAGTGTAAAGCCAAATTTTTCATGCTCCTCTTTCACTCTCATCAAGCTCTTTAGTTCCTCTTTAGTTCCTCTTCACTTTCTTCCATTGAAGTGGTATCATCTACATATCTGAGGTTTTTTATATTTCTACCAGCAATCTTGATTCCATGCAATACTAAGGATACTAAGGATAAACAAATGAACAAGACAAATATCACTACTGTAAAGCAGTAGGGAGATAATCGGAGAAACACAGTCTGAAGACAATAACTCCTGTGTGCACACACAATCACTCAGTCCTATCTGAGTCTTTGCAACCCTACCAGGCTTCTTTGTCCTTGGAATTTTCCAGGCAAAAATACTGGAGCAGGTTGCCAATACCTACTCCAGGGGATCTTCTTGACTCGGGGGAATCAAACGCGTGTCTCCTGAATCTCCTGCATTGTCAGGCAGATTCTTTTTTACTGAACCACCTGGGAAATGATGACTCCTATACTCAAATATATTGTTAGTATTGTAGGGACAAACTAATAAAACATTTGATGAAAAGTGATCACTTCTAAAAGAACAAGGAGTGTAGTTATATAAGTAATAACAATGGAAGTCAGAGTAAATGGTAGAAGACAAAGTATGGTTGGGGCCTGCTGCTGCTGCTGCTGCTGCTAAGTCACTTCAGTTGTGTCTGACTCTGTGCGACCCCATAGACTGCAGCCCACCAGGCTCCCCCGTCCCTGGGATTCTCCAGGCAAGAACAATGCAGTGGGTTGCCATTTCCTTCTCCAATGCGTGAAAGTGAAAAATGTAAGTGAAGTCACTCAGTCCTGTCCGACTCTTCACGACCCCATGGACTGTAGCCCACCAGGCTCCTCTGCCCATGGGATTTTCCAGGGAAGAGTACTGAGTGGGTTGCCATGGCCCTCAGAAATTTTCCTTCAGGGGAAAATGATAAAACTTATTAATAAAATTTCAGATAGGAAAGTATATCTGATTTTATGAGCGAGGATGCTCTGGGTGGTATGGGAATGAGCAGAAGGCTTTCTGATTGCTATATAGGGAAAGAGGAATGAGTTCAAGATTTATTTGGCAGAATTATCTGACAGGGCATGGTTACACACAGTGTCGGTACTAAGAAAATGGGTAGATAATTCTGCCATATCCCACCTCAAACCTGGAGATAAAAGGGAATTAAGATTCTAGGATGTGCTCGACAAGTTAGTAGTTGATGGGCCAATGAGACATCAAGGAGAGCCAGAATACAAATATTGAATTGGCCAAAATCTTCGTTTGGATTTTTCCATACCATATTTTCCATAAAACCCAAATGAACATTTTGGCCAACCCAATATATAATGGCACCTGAATGCTAAGAAAGAGATATGAACCAAATATAGAAGTTAGGAAATAAGTATTTACGTAAAACGGGAATCCATGGGAGTTGATGAAAACATTTAAGTAGAAGATACCAAGTGAGAAGAGACGAAACAGACAAAGAAACCTGAGGATCAGGGTGGGAGGCTATAGGGAGAGGAAGATACATGGAGAAAGTCACCTGTCTTAACATTTCAGCAAATACAGAAAATAAAGGCATTAGATAAGCATTATTTTTTTGTGAAAAGAAATATAGATAACCTAGAGATTTTTTTTTAATGTAGAGAAAACAATTAAATAAGATTGTCAAATCTTGAATGTGGGATAATTTAAAAATCGAAGTTTTCAGTATATAAATTTTGTTTGGAAATTTCATATTTTTAATTGTATTTTCCTGGAATGTAGGTTGCTGAGATTTTCCCCCAGGTATTTTATACTTGAACTTATACTAATATTGTGAAGTATTAGGAAAAAAATTACAACTACCATTTCTCTCATGACAGAGGGATTTACAACTTTTCTATGTATAGGAACTAGAAAGATTAAACTACCAAGTAGAAATAATAGCAAGAATTCCAGTCCTTGAAGTTTTACATAGGTATAATAATAGAAAGTAGGCTTCTTTATTTTATATCAAGAAGAGAGTTATCTAATTTATACAGAGAATTGTGATCATGCAGGGACGTGTTTTAATGTTTGGATTGAGTGTTAACTCTTATAGACAGAAAAGTAGGATTTCCCTAGTTTATTTGAAAAGGAAAACTTGGTTTGTCTATGAGTGACAAATGCATTTAGCAGCTTCACCCACCTGTATTCTGCTGTGTATCCTTTGATCAAAACACTGTGCACTATACATTTGAATTTTTCTACAAACTTCACACCCTAATTAGAATTGATTTTAAATATAGAATTAAGCTTAGAGGTATGATGCATTTATTCAATATGCTGAAGTATATTTTACAAAAAAGCTTTTAAACTGCCATTTTATGTGGTTTTTAAAATTTAATTTGTCAGCCCTAGATCAATCACAGCTGAATTAGTTCACCTAAGTTGTTTATTTGCACAAAAGTGTAATCTTCCAGTTATTCTACCAACACTGCTGAATTTTTCTGTCATAAACATGAAGATTGCAGCTACATAAAAATTCCCTCTCTTTTAAATATAATAAAAACAACATATTATGGAACATCAAGTTTACTATATGTTTTTTTTCTTCCTCCACAAACATGGTATTTAAGAACAAAAATTCTATTATTTCTTTACATTTATGTTTTCTTGACCTGAAATTCACTCCTGAAACTCAAATGCCAGATGTTTTCTTTGGAAAATCCATATTGGTTTCCATTACTTTTAGAAAACTGGCACTAGGTAGAAATGAAGAGTGAAAATGAATGCTGTAATATGTCATTATGCCAGCAGGTATTACTGCTATTTTTATGTTTAAATACATTTAATTTGTTCTTACATATATACTGCTGTATTGAAATAGTTATAAAATTAAAATATACGTATTAAATGGCTTTGGACTAAGAAGAAAAATCAAATGAACCTTTGGATCTGACCTTCCCATCAGTTTTTCTGCTAATGTAATGTCATAGTCATTTCAAGATTCTTGTCTCTTTGAAAGCAGAATAGTAGAGCCAATATTATAGCTCTTTGCTTCCCAGTCCTAGACCATTAGGACCCTTTCCCTTATATGGTCTCCCTCAGCCATAAGAAGGAGTGAGGGAAATGACTGAGTTTCACTGAAAAGAGTGCTCTAGGTAAGTTGCTGAAATGATCCCAGCAGTTATAGGCCAGTCCACTTGTCTTAGTTCAGTCTCAGTCGTGTCTGACTCTTTGTGAACCCATGAAGCGCAGCACGCCAGGCCTCCCTGTCCATCACCAACTCCCAGAGTCCACCCAAACCCATGTCCAGTGAGTCGCTGATGCCATCCAACCATCTCATCCTCTGTCGTCCCCTTCTCCTCCTGCCCTCAATATTTCCCAGTATCAGGGTCTTTTCCAGTGAGACAGCTCTTCGCATCAGGTGGCCGAAGTATTGGAGTTGCAGCTTCAATATCAGTCCCTCCAAAGAACTCCCAGGACTGATATCCTTTAGGATGGACTGGTTGGATCTCCTTGCAGCCCAAGGGTCTCTCAAGACTCTTCTCCAACACCACAGTTCAAAAGCATCAATTCTTCTGCGTTCAGCCTTCTTTATAGTCCAACTCTCAACATCCATACATGACCAGTGGAAAAACCGTAGCCTTGACTAGATGGACCTTTCTTGGCAATGTCTCTGCTTTTGAATATGCTGTCTAGGTTGGTCATAACTTTCCTTCCAAGGAGCAAGTGTCCTTTAATTTCATGACTGCAATCACCATCTGTAGTGATTTTGGAGCCCAGAAAAATAAAGTCAGCCACTGTTTCCACTGTTTCCCCATCTATTTGCCATGAAGTGATTGGACCGAATGCCATGATCTTAGTTTTCTGAATGTTGAGCTTTAAGCCAACATTTGCACTCTCCTCTTTCACTTTCATCAAGAAGCTTTTTAGTTCTTCTTCACTTTCTGCCATAAGGATGGTGTCATCTGCATATCTGAGGTTATTGATATTTCTCTGGGAAATCTTGATTCCAGCTTGTGCTTCTTCCAGCTCAGCGTTTCTCATGATGTACTCTGCATGTAAGTTAAATAAGCAGCGTGACAATATACAGCCTTGATGTACTCCTTTTCCTATTGGGAACCAGTCTTTTGTTCCATGTCTAGTTCTAACTCTTGCTTCCTGACCTGCATATAGGTTTCTCAAGAGGCAGGTCAGGTGGTCTGGTATTCCCATCTGTTTCAGAATTTTCCAGTTTATTGTGATCTACACAGTCAAAAGCGTTGGCATAGTCAATAAAGCAGAAGTAGATGTTTTTCTGGAACTCTCTTGCTTTTCAGTGATCCAAGATATGTTGGCAATTTGATCTCTGGTTCCTCTGCCTTTTCTAAAACCAGCCTGAACATCTGTAAGTTCATGGTTTACATATTGCTGAAGCCTGGCCTGGAGAATTTTAAGCATTACTTTACTGGTGTTGGAGATGAGTGCAATTGTGTGGTAGTTTGAGCATGCTTTGGCGTTGCCTTTCTTTGGGATTGGAAAGAAAACTGACCTTTTCCTGTCCTGTGGCCACTGCTGAGTTTTCCAAATTTGCTGGCATATTGAGTGACTTATCTTAAGTCACTGCTAAAAATCTGGACAAGAATTTTGGTGAGGTGTTTATGGTTCAGTTCAGTTAAGTCACTCAGTCATGTCCAACTCTTTGTGACCCCATGGACTGCAGCACACCAGGCTTCCCTTCCATCGCCAACTCCCAGAGTTTACTCAAACTCATATCCATTGAGTTGGTGATGCCATCCAACCATCTTGTCCTCTGTTGTCCCCTTCTCCTTCCACCTTCAATCTTTCCCAGCATCAGGGTCTTTTCCAGTGAGTCAGTTCTTCGCATCAGGTGACCAAATTATTGGGGTTTCAGCTTAAGCATCAGTCCTTCCAATGGATATTCAGGACTGATCTCCTTTAGGGTGGACTGGTTGGATCTCCTTGCAGTCCAAAGGACTCTCGAGTCTTCTCCAACACCACAGTTCAAAAGCGTCAATTCTGCACTCAGCTTTCTTTATAGTCCAACTCTCACATCTGTACATGACTACTAGAAAAACCATAGCTTTGTCTAGACGGACCTTAACACTGTAACTCGAGCTGTCTACAAATCAGTCTCATAAACTTCCACAGATAGGGTCACAATTGCTATTGCTTACTTTTAGGATGTTTTTCTTGAGAAAAGAAAAAGCAACTTCCATATTCATTAAGAATTATTAGCCACTGGGGATAAAAGACGGAGAAGGCAATGGCACCCCACTCCAGTAATCTTGTCTTTAAAATCCCATGGACGGAGGAGCCTGGTGGGCTACAGTCCATGGGGTCACTAAGAGTCGGGCACGACTGAGCGACTTCACTTTCACTTTTCACTTTCATGCATTGGAGAAGGAAATGGCAACCCACTCCAGTGTTCTTGCCTGGAGAATCCCAGGGATGGGGGAGCCTGGTGGGCTGCCGTCTATGGGGTCGCACAGAGTCGGACACAACTGAAGCAACTTAGCAGCAGCAGCAGGGGCTAGAAGATAGTGCCTGTCATAAATTTGGGGACACTTTTATTCTAAAATGCAATTTAAGGATACTGGTATAATGAATAGAAGTCAAGATTAGGACATATTTAAGAAAACGTGTACATAAAAATGAAAAGCAATTTGTTGAACCAGTTATCCATTAAGCAATGATAATAGACAAAGTAAGTAACTGTGCTCAGAGCTCTGTTAGGACATTGAAAATATGTAACTATAGTTTTTAATATCAACCCCTGGTTAGTTGGAGGGCAATAATATGTACTTAAGTGATTATAGTAAAAGTAGAAAGAATTGTCTTAGATAACACAGACAACTAAACAGGTGTTTTGTACCAGTTACTTCCACCTGGAATGAACTTCCCATGTACTATAAAGCTCCAGTCTCACTGCTGGCATAAAGCTTCCTTCCGTTTATCTTCCCAGCACTCTTCTTTCTTTTCTTGAATCTCAGAAAGCTAGCAGAATTAACACCTAAAAGTTCTCTATGTTTTGTCTCCAGAGTTGAATCATATCCACCATAATTCCCAGTAAAGTGGTGACCATGTAATAATTGTTGAAGAAGATTTGATTGTCAATAGAGTGTTCTGAAAAACTAAGTTTATATATTTTACAAATTAGGGAAGAGTTCTACAACCATTTTTCCTTCCTTTTTTCCTTCCTGCCTCCTTCCTTTCTTTCACACAGAAACTGTGAATTAGTAGAAGACCATTTGCCGGAATATGGAGAAGAAAAAAATGTCTTATCTATATTCTTAGAGTTCCTATCTGTGCTTTAATAGTTATGAGCCTTTCATCACAACATAGTTGTAGTGGTCAAACCAGTAAATGTTTGATTGGTAAGACAAAAAAAAAAAAAGCTAAATTTAAGCTTGATTTGGTGTCATTTGAAGACATGCTGCTATTACTTGCAAGTTAAGTACACCTCTTAGATTGAGAAAGGAAACATGGAAAATCAATGTCTTTCTCACATCACACATATATATGTGATAGTTCTACTTTGCTTATGGTTTACCAAGCAACACAGTACAGTTAACCACACAGCGTTGTCTGGCAACTCATACAATGAGAAGGATAGCATTGACATTATGTTTTGTGCACTTCTCCAAGGAAGAGTGAAAATAACTCCCCACAAGTGGTTCCTTTATTATTTAAGGCACAACTACTTTTGAACTAAACTCTTTTGGCCTTTATCTAACCTTCTGAACTGACTCACCTTTTTTTTTTTTTAATAGAACTCTGACTTAGTATTTTCATTATGTTTAGGTAATTTGAATTACTTTTCCTGTGAAAGATAGATAATGTTTTAAGCTTGTCACTATTTTAAACAGCATATAAATGCACAGTAATTAGTGTGAACTTCATTTGATATAGAAGTACATTAACAGTTTTTCAGTTGGAATACTACTAAGATTGCTTTTAAGTTGTGAAAAAGCAATCATTTTAAACAAAACAATGAGTGCAAAAAGGAAACCCTCTATCTCATGCCCATAGTCTTTGCTTAGGAAAATCATATTGATTGAATTCTGACCAGTCAATATACAATTAAAAATTTTTTTTAATTTGAGGATAATTTCTTTACAATATTGTGTTGGTTTCTTCCATACAACAAATATAAATCAGCTGTAAGTATACATATATCACCTCCCCCTTGAATCTCCTTCCCACCCCTCTAGGTTGTCACAGAGCACCAGGTTGAACTCCCAGTATTATATAGCAATTTCCCCACTATCTGTTTTACATATGGTAATGTGTATATTTCAGTGCTAATTTCTCAATTCAGTCTCACTCTCTTCTTCCCCTACTACGTCCAAAATCTGTTCTCTATGTGCCGGTCTCTATTCCTGCCCTGCAAATGGGTTCATCAGTATGTGTTAATATATGCTATATCCTGCCCTACAAATAGGTTCATCAGCATGCATTAGTATATAATATTTGTTTTTCTCTTTCTGACTTAGTTTACTCTCTAGTGTAAAGAATCCGCCTGCAATGCAGGAGACCCCAATTTGACTCCTGGGTCGGGAAGATCTGCAGGAGAAGGGATAGACCAAGCACTCCAGTTTTCTTGGGCTTCCTTGTGACTCAGCTGATAAAGAATCTGCCTGCAATGCGGGAGACCTGGGTTCGATCCCTGGGTTGGGAAGATCCCTGGAGAAGGGAAAGGCTACCCAGTCCAATATTCTGGCCTAGAGAATTCCATGGACTGTATAATCTATGGGGTCTCAAAGAGTCGGACACCACTGAGCGACTTTCACTTTCACCTTCACTTTACTCTGTACAACAGGTTCTAGGTTCATCCACTTCACTATGACAAGTGGACCTTTTCTTAACTTTGATAGTATTATATGTGTAGAATTTGAATAAATAAAAAGAAACAAAGCATATTTAGTTCGATCTCTAGTGTAACCAAGTGTCATCAATTGCTATAATATTCCAAATGTAATTTTGACAATTATTAAAAAAAAGGATGCTATATAACAATTATAAAGGGTAAAGATTTCCAAAGTGCCTGAAATGCCTGAAAGAAAATTATGTAATAGTTTAGTATATTTAAATAAAATATATTTAGTATAAATACAGTGTATTTAATAAAAATAATATATAAGTATAGTTTAAATGTATACTTTCAAAATACATTTTTGTTGAGTATACTATCTTAAAATAAGTGAGTTTCATTCCTGATGTTCATTTCTTAAAACAACACATCAATCATGAGTCTGTTCCTACCACATAACATATGTGTATGTTTGTGTATGTCATATTTCCATAATCATGTAGCAGTGCAACAGAACATATGAGATTTAAGTCTTATTTAGATAGAGCTATAAAGAGACTTTCTGTTCTTAGCGTTACTACAAAAATCATTCTTTTGTGTTTTTTGCATTTATAACTGAATCAAGTGCCTTAGATATGACTTTGTAGTATATTCATTTTGTGTTTTATTTTAAATATTCAAAAATGCATATAATGTTTTATCATATAGCCTTCAACTTCTCTCTGTACAGTGTGGAAACATACATTGCCTGTGCATATACATCCACACACGCAGTAAAGAGTTATATGAAAGAAACATGTGACTGGAAAGTTGAATTTTCTGTTTGAAAATATCAGGGACAATGGATTAATTTAGATTCTTTCTTGTGTCATTTTTATCTTGTTATATCTTGTCCATTTGATGCTTTTTCATTTTCCTTTCTCCATTTGCCAAAAATAGCTTATTAAAGATAAAGAGCTGTGGAAATGGCCTTCTTGGCAATAACATTGACACAGAGTTTTTTAAAAGATCTTTCTGGCTCAAGCTAATTTTGTATTATCATTCCTGATCAGATGTTAATAAATGTGATCTATATAAACATTGAGTATTTTTTACATTGTTTCTTTGCATTGATAACTTTTCATTATAGTACATTTAGAATAGTATATTACACTCATTCCTTAATCCTTGGATGTTTGAATAAAGAAACTGTTTCTGAACTTCACATAGCTGTATTTCTTATCGTTATGTGGTTACTGGCATATTGACAGCTACTTTGTTGTGTGGAAACAGAAAATATTTTTAAAACATGAACAAATGAGCATGGTGGTGGTGATTTAGTTGCTAAGTCGTGTCTGACTCTTGCGACCCAGTGGACGCCTGCCAGGCTCCTCTGTCTGTGGGACTTCCCAGCAGGAATACTGGAGATAGCTGCCATTCCCATTTCTAGGGCATCTTCCTGACCCAGGAATCAAACCCATGTCTACTGCATTAAGGCAGTCTCTTGCATTGCATATGGGTTCTTTACCACTGAGCTACTAGAGAAGCCCAAACAAATGATCACATGATAACTTAATAATATTATTGACTTTTAAGATAGCTATTCCATGAAACTCACTTATTTTTACCAGTGCTTTATACACTTAGTATTTGTCCCAGTTCTTTCGATAATTAAATGAAATATTTTGCTCGAAGGTATCAACTACAGATTGAAGGGTTTAACTGTGAATTCACAAAATTGAAACTTTCACTACTGATGCTGAGTAGTAAATGAATGTGGACTTTAATTTTACTCACTATAAATGTAGTGACATTATAAAATATTCAGAATTGTAAGAGAAAAAAACAATCTGTGGTTGTAATAATATGTTATAGTATTTAAGAACGTCTACTTTCTTTTTTAAAATGAAATTAAAATCTTTACTTCTAAATACTTTAGTGTCAAAATTATTTCATAAATGGTAATAGATATTACTGTATTTCTGTGCAGAACTTTATAATAGCTAATATACTGGTAGCGCATAGTATATAATATAACGATAATATAATGTTAGGATATAATATAACATAGACAATGTATTAGTCTATAAGCATGCAGGGCAGCTTTGTAGTATTTTCAGTTAATATTGTCAAACTTTGATGCAGTACTAAACATGGGGCCACAGAGACAATCAAGGAGATGAATAAAACTAAGAAGAAATGTTCAAAGTTGAGAAAATTTGACCAAGGAAATAAGAAAAAATAACTGAATGATGATATACTGACCACTTAATAAATTTTATTTAGTATTATCATCAGTTATCATCATTATAGTTGATATCACTTTAATTCTCAAGTGCAAAAGTGTTGTGTCAATAGAATTAACTTTGGGGATTTCCTCTGCTCCTGTTTCTTTTTGGCTATGCTGGGTCTTCATTATAGTGCCCAGGCTTCAATAGAATTAACGTTGGGGAGTTCCTCTGCTCCTATTTTTTTCGGCTGTGCTGGGTCTTCATTATAGTGCCCAGGCTTCAATAGAATTAACGTTGGGGATTTCCTCTGCTCCTATTTTTTTCGGCTGTGCTGAGTCTTCATTATAGTACCCAGGCTTTCGCTAGGTGCAGCATGTGGCCTTAGTTGCCTGGCAGCATGGGGATCTTAGTTCCCCAACAAGAGATAGAACCCAGGTCCCCTGCATTGGAAGGTGCGTTCTCAACCACTGGACCGCCAGGGAAGTCTCTCTTCTGCTACTTTAAATATTAGTTACTGCTTTTTTTTGGTTTTGTTTTGTTTTACTTTTTATTATTTATTTTTATTTTATTTTTTAACTTTACAATATTGTATTGGTTTTGCTATATATCAAAATGAACCCGCCACAGGTATACACGTGTTCCCCATCCTGAACCCTCCTCCCTCCTCCCTCCCCATACCATCCCTCTGGGTCGTCCCAGTGCACCAGCCCCAAGCATCCAGTATCGTGCATCAAACCTGGACTGGCGACTCGTTCCGTATATGATATTATGCGTATTTCAATGCCATTCTCCCAAATCATCCCACCGTCTCCCTCTCCCACAGAGTCCAAAAGACTGTTCTATACATCAGTGTCTCTTTTGCTGTCTCGTATACAGGGTTATTGTTACCATCTTTCTAAATTCCATATATATGTGTTAGTATACTGTATTGGTGTTTTTCTTTCTGGCTTACTTCACTGTGTATAATAGGCTCCAATTCCATCCACCTCATTAGAACTGATTCAAATGTATTCTTTTTAATGGCTGAGTAATACTCCACTGTGTCTATGTACCACAGCTTTCTTATCCATTCATCTGCTGATGGACATCTAGGTTGCTTCCATGTCCTGGCTGTTATAAACAGTGCTGTGATGAACATTGGGGTACACGTGTCTCTTTCAATTCTGGTTTCCTCAGTGTGTATGCCCAGCAGTGGGATTGCTGGGTCATAAGGCAGTTCTATTTCCAGTTTTTTAAATAATCTCCCCACTGTTCTCCATAGTGGCTGTACTAGTTTGCATTCCCACCAACAGTATAAGAGGGTACTGCTTTTTGTTTTTATTTTACTATTTAGTACAACGTTAAACTCACCTTGAGAGATGATTGGGTGAAAAGTCTATTCTGATCAAGGGGTGAGTATGTACAACAGCCTGGGAGTAGAAAATAAGACGCAGTGTACTAAGAATTGCAGGTAGCTATGTGTCACTATAGTGGTGGTCAGAGATGTAATCAGTCATTTTTTCATGTCAGACCTTACAAGCTAGGCAAAGAAACTGATCAGTATAGCATTCAACATGGAATTCTTTGTTCAGTGTCAATAGAGGTCCTACACCTTGAATCAAATCAGTTGGGCTGTAGATTCATATTTTTCTTTATGAAGAATTCAAGCAACTTAATGGAAATCTGCCTATAAATTTAAATTTGTGTCCATGAGCCTGCAAGGGCCATAAGTAGCTATTTACAGAAAATAGAGGACTTAACTATTCTGTATTTCAGGTTTCCCTGTTTTCAACCATAGGATAATAAATATATTAACCATTAGTTAAGGAAAAAGTGAATATGAGATGTAGAACTGGTTGATGGAGGACTCGGTTATACTTGGCCTGCTGCCATCTGGGTTTCGCATTTCAGGTTCTCCAGTACTGTAAATGAAAGCCTATGTCTTCTAGTCTATGCCAGCATTGCATTCTTTAAGATTTAAAGTGAAAAAATTCAATATAATTTAAAATATTTTATATACTATTCCCATTTTATTTTTCAAGTAGATAAACATTCATAATAGAACAACCTTGCTACTAAATTTAAATTTTCCTGTTGTTCACACAAACCATTTTTTTGGGGGGGCGTTTAAAGAGATAATGCTTAGGTATTTAAAGAGATAATGCCTTATCTCTTTAAATAATTTTTTTTCTCTTTTACTGAGTGGAGTTAAAAAAATGAGCATCTTAGCTCAAATAAGACTTTTCATGGTAGAAAAGTCTCACTTGTATGGCCTGAGCAACCTGAAGTTCCAGCCTGGAACATTTAACTTAGTAATCAACTGAATGTAATTGATGACCTTTTAAATGTTCAGCACAGTGTTGAGTACTAGAGGGATACAAAAAGTAAGTGATATTCTTTGTCCTCCTACCACTTGGAATCTAATTAGGGACACTAAATAATAGTGACTCACAGAAATCAGTATAGATCTAATCCTAATTCCTATAGTTTAGACTAAGCTTTATGAGGGCTCTGAGCCTCAGGTTTATTATTTGTGGAAAAGAAAGTATAAAATAAATCCACAGAGGGGTTGGGAAGAAAACAGAAAAGATGTATGTAAATTGCCTAATGGGCCATGTGGACAAGAGTAAACACTTCAAAAAGGATAGCTATTGAGATTATCTGCAATGATGATTACAAATGAGTGAGTGCCAGTGTATTCAGGAAAAACTAACTGAATACAGTGGAATTTGTATTTGAATATAAAAGATGATACACAGTGGGTGATAAATTTATACTTATTTAATTAAAAATGATGTAGTTAGAAGGAAGCAGAACGTAGTCAATGGAAAATGAATAAGAAAGTAAAACAGTTTTGAACGTTTGTAAGTATTTGGGATAATAAAGAAACTGGATTGCATAGAGCAGAGAATATATTTAGATAGCTAGGAAGAGTATAGTTGGATTTTTGAAGGCCTTAAAAGCTATCAAATGAATTTAAATTCAGTTTATGAGACAGTAGTAAGGGGACTGTTCCTGATGCTTAAACATGAAAGTGTTACCTAATGAAATGCATTTATATAGATCTGAAAATGGTAGATGAGAAGATTAGAAAAGGAAGGACCAAAAAATGGGAGAAAACCATCAGCACCTTTCTCACTGTGGTTGGACAGTACAAATCTAGAGGATGGCACACATAGGAAGCAACCTTTCATTGAGTAACTCCTGGCACTTGCATAAGATGTTTTACTGCTTCCCTAGCTCCAATTTATATTGTTTGTCACCATGTGATCTTTAAAATTATAGTGCTTGTTACATCAACAGTAAGCTAAGAAAAAAATTGATATGTGGGGAAAGTAAAATTAGGTACTAGATATATTTAGTTTGAGGGTGATTTTTCTTAGGTAGAAATTTTTGGTATTTGATAAAAGGTATTTCAAATCCTAAAAGATGATGCTGTTAAAGTGCTGCACTCAATATGCCAGCAAATTTGAAAAATTCAGCAGTGGCCAAAGGACTGTTTTAATGCAAATCCCCCAAAAAGGCAATGCCAAAGGATGTTCAAACTCCCACATGATTGTACTCATTTCACATGAGAGCAAGGTCATGCTCAAAATCCTCCAAACTAGACTTCAACAGTATATGAACCGAGAACTTCCAGATGTACAAGCTGGGTTTAGAAAAGGCTGAGGAACAAGAGAGAAAATCACCAGCATCTGTTGGGTCATAGAAAAAGCAAGAGCATTCCTAAAAAAAATCTGCTTCATTGACTACACTAAAGACTTTGACTCTGTAGACCACAGCAAACTGCAGAAAATTATGAAAGACATGGGGGTATCAGAGCATCTTAACTGCCTCCTGAGAAATCTGTATTCAGGTCAAGAAGCAACAGTTAGAACTGGACATGGAACACCAGACTGGTTCCAAATTGGGAAAGGAGTAGGCCAAGGCTGTATATTGTCACCCTGCTTATTTAACTTATATGCAGAATACATCTTGCAAAATGTGGGGCTTGATGAAAGGTAGCTGGAATCAAGATTACTGGGGGAAATATCAGTAATCTCAGGTACACAAATGACACCACCCTTATGACAGAAAGTGAAGAGGAACTAAAGATCTTCTTGATGAAGGTGAAAGAGAAAAGTGAAAAAAGCTGGCTTAAAACTCAAAATTCTAAAAACGAAGATCATGGCATCTGGTCCCATCACGTCATGGCAAATAGTTGGGGAAGTAATGGAAACAGTGACAGACTTTATATTCTTGGGCTCCAAAAATCACTGCAGATAGTGACTACAGCCATGAAATTAAAAGATACTTGCTCCCTAGAATAAAAGCTATGACCAACCTAAACTGTGTGTTAAAAAGCAGAAGCATTACTTTGTTGACAAAGATCCCTATAATCAAAGGTATGGTTTTTCCAGTAGTCATGTATGGATGTGAGAGTTGGACCATAAAGAAGGCTGAGTGTGGAAGAATTGATGCATTTGAACTGTGGTGTTGGAGAAGACTCTTGAAAGTTTCTTGAACTGCAAGGGGATCAAATCAGTCAATCCTAAAGGAAATTAGTCCTGAATATTCATTGGAAGGTTGATGCAGAAGCTGAAGCTCCAATACTTTGGCCATCTGATGTGAAGAACTGACTCATTTGAAAAGCTCCTGATGCTGGGAAAGTTTGAAGGCAGGAGAAGGGATGACAGAGGACGAGATATCTGATGGCATCACTGACTCAATGCACATGAATTTGAGCAAGCTCCGGGAGTTGGTGATGGACAGGGAAGCCTGGCATGCTGCAGTCCATGGGGTCACAAAGATTTGGAGACAACTGAATGACTGAACTGAACTGAGGACTTAGTAACAACAGCAACAATGAAAGAGTCAGAACTTGAATGAGTAGAACTAAATATTGACGACTTGTTGCTATTGACATTATGGTTGAATCTATGTAAATGCATTTTGGTATTTAAGGCAATTAGTGCCCAAGGGTTAAGTTTTTAACAAAAGTGTAAATGGCTTCATAACTCTGAGCATTAAAATATGAATAAGGCTTGGAGTTTGAGAGGGTGAAGGTAAAATTCCTAAAGTGGTAAGAAGTAAAAATTAAAATAGTATCACCAGTATGTTGAACATTTTCTTAATTTCCATTAATTCCAATGAAATCAGCATCCTTGAAAGGCCCAAGGTACTTTATGTAGCTGAGAATATATCAGTTTTCATAACTTCCACAAACTATCTTTGAGGCAATATGTCTTATGATTAATTCTCTTAAAATTCCAAGTAGTTACCAAAGGCACTTAATATAACTAGATTTTTGGCATTCTTTAGGCTAGTGCCTCTTCTGAATTTAGTTTTCAGTCAGCTAATCATTATTTTATTAATTTGTTATTTGATGTGTTTAACCAGGAGTAGTTTGTCTACTGTTGGCAAGGAAACAAAAACTGGTGGCATGCGTATCTTATATTTACTAACCCTTAGTTAGCCTAGGCTTATTTTATAAGTGAAGAAACTGAAGTTCAGAAGAATTAAATGAGTTCCTCAACTTTATATTTCTAAGTAGTTAAAGAGAAAAACTAGTGTTTATGGAGACTGAATTAGTCTGTGAGGGCTGCTGTAAGAAAATATCATAGGCTTGGTGGCTTGGAGGACAGAAATTTATTCCCTTGCATTTGTGGAGGCTAAAAAGCCAAAATCAAGTGTCAGCGAAGTGTTATTTGGAGGCTTCTCTCCTAGGCTTGTAAGTGTTTGCCTTCCCACTGGGTCCACATGTGGCCATTTCCTTATATTTGACATTCAGAGATCCCTTGTGTCTGTTCCTCTTCCTATTAGGACACAGGTCTTACTGGATTAGGGCCTACCCTATGAGCTCATTTAAATTTAATGACTTCCTTAAGGGCCCTGTCTCCAAATACAGTCAACTTGGGTGTTAGGGATTGAACATAGGAATTTTTAGGGAACACAGTACACTGTATTACAGAGACCATTTACTGATATCTCATTAATTTATATAACTGTAATTAATCTGTGTTAATGAAAATAGTATACTACTGAATGGTTAGGCAGTGGCACCCCACTGCAGTACTCTTGCCTGGAAAACCCCATGGACGGAGGAGCCTGGTGGGCTTCAGCGCATGGGGGTCGCTAAGCGTCTGACATGACTGAGCAACTTCACTTTCACTTTTCAGTTTCATGCATTGGAGAAGGAAATGGCAACCCACTACAGTGTTGAGAATCCCAGGGACAAGGGAGCCTGGTAGGCTGCCGTCTGTGGGGTCACACAGAGTCGTACACGACTGAAGTGACTTAGCAGCAGCAGAATGGTTTTTTTAATAAGTAAATTTTTGCAGAGAGAATGGGTGAATTTTTTTTAAATGAATATATACCCTTTTAAAAAATTTTGTTTATTTTTAATTGAAGGATAATTGCTTTACAGTATTGTGTTGGTTTCTGCCAGACATCAATATGAGTCAATCATAGGTATACATATGTTCCCCTCATGTGCCCTTTTTTATTCATCTGATTTAATCTATAAAGCTTTGTTCACAGCAGGGAGAGTTTTAAAAGCAGTATTTGATAATGTACAACAAAAAGATACCAAGTGTTCTGAGTTATGTATACAGACATTTTACTGGTGATATTCTTTTGAGAAAGATATATATCATTAATGAGAAAATCACTTGGAAATGTTAACAGAAATCTGTTCTCATTCATTTTTTTTATAACAACAATTTCCATGAGCTCAACAGTGTGGCATGTGGTGGCTATAGACCTGTCTGATTGAATCCATCTACCACATGATCCCAAGTTCCCCTCTAAAGAAACTTTGTATCCTTAACATTGAAAGAGGTCATTTGTGCCATAAAGTGGATCAAGGTCAATATTCTTTTTTTCCCCCCATAATTTCTGTATCCTCTTTGCTGTATAAGCAGTCCAATGAAGCTGGGATAATAACCTAATCATGGTTTTAATTCATTACTGTAGTTTGAAGGAAACAATATTTGTAATCTTACCTTACCACAAAGTGAAAACTGTCAAGATTTTTAATATGATCATAGTTTATATCTGATAAGCCATCATGAGCATCAGAAAGAATATTCTAATACTTGTTTCAACTTTATTCTTATTCTGTGAATAGGACATAAATAATCTCAAAGCAGATTTTGCCAATCAAATATATCTCTTAGGAGGCTGGGACCTTGAGATACTCATCGTCTTTGCCTCACTGCCACTGAAGGACCTGAGATACATACTTAGGGCATTTCATTGGGTTAGAGGAGGCTTTGCCTGTCATGTGTTTAATTACATTGTTACTTTGGCTGATGTGATTGGCAATGTTTTTGCCTTCTAGACACACTTCCTGAAACTGAGTAAAGATAATTTTTGTCAATAGGAAGCTAGTATCCTCAAAATGTACCTACAGTTATTTATGAATTTTTATAAATTTGAACATACTTTTATTCCCTGTGTACTAGTTAGCTTGAAAACATTTTGATTTGTAGATGAAAAAATATAAAGCATGTAGAAAATGAACCAAGGATATCATTAAATATCATAAATATGGAACAAACAATTGTACTAATACATCTAAAACTGTCTCCTATATGAGCTTACTTTTTAAAAATTTTTATGTCATAAAATTTTTATAGTGTAGGAACTATTTTTATTAAAATTAAGTTTAAATGTGAAGTTTTTTTTTCTTGTAGTTAATTCAGTTTGAGTGATAATGCTGGATTTGCAATAGATTGTCAATATTTTTAATGACATTTTAGTTCATGGTTCTTAATATTGTTTCCTTTTCTATAATTTCATTTTAGAATTGTTATGGTTTTCTTTGAATTATTACAATTTATTTGCTTCATGTTTTTCCCCTCTTATGATTTATCTGTTTTTATTTCTGTTCTAAATTGGAATACATTTTCCAAAACAGCTTTTAAGAAACCTTATCAGCACAAAAAGAAGATTCATTTAATCAAGAAAATCAAAGAGTTCACAAGATAATTTGGACAGTTTATTCTTATATAAACTTATATATCTTTGAAAAGTTTGATTTGGGTGATTTAATTATATGTCTTTGCAAACCTTATTTTGTGATCCTCAAAGAATGATGTTAGTTATATATCCTTGCTGACAGAAAGGCAAATTCCTGGTTCAGAAATTAAAACAAGCACAAAATTTTTCTTTTTTTCTTCACTTGCAAAGATTTTGACTATTTCAAAAAATATGTGATTTATTTAAATTTGAAGGAGAGACTGTAATCATTCATAGTTAACAGTCTGTTACACACACACACACACAAAACTAATCTGTTACAGCTTCCTAATTCAGAAGACTGCCCTCCCTGTCTCCCACTGAAATAAGTGATCCTGAATGGATAGTGTACTGGCATGCATAGAATGCAAGTCAGTCTTAATAGCCAGAATAGTGTATTTTGGGGATGGGGGAGAATGGAATTTATTTAGAGTCTGCTCACAGCTTAATCTGCCACCACAAGTGTCAGTGGCCTTGGCTCTTATTCCCAGCTTCTTTTGATGAGCCACAAAACTTTTTTGCCCTCCCCTGAATAGCAAAGGTATAATTTGCCATAATAATCAAAACTTTGCATCATTATGGTCACAGTTGATTCAGCTTTTTTTATGGTACATTTTAAAGGGGGAGGAAATAAGTATGAACCCATTGGGAGAGCTTACATTGTTTGTCAGCCTTTTTATTCCCTCTCTTTGGTGTTTTGTTTTGCTTGTAAAGGCTGCCCAGTTCCATTATCCCTGGCTTTCCTACTTTGCAAATTGCTGACTGAGAATTCTTTATTAGCAGGAGTAGGAGTCAAGGGGCTTTAGACAGAAATTCATTTTTTTTTTGAAAGAAAAAAAATCAGGTTCTAATTGGGCACAGGACAACTTGGAAAAGCATAGCATGCACAGTGTAAAATGTTTGGCAATACATGCTCTGAATCACTTCCCTGGTATTCTCCCATCTCCCTTTCCTCCCTTCTCCCCAAACAATCAACTGGCTGTATGCTAAGTTGATTCAAAAGAATTGCTAATTGCAGAAGATATTAGAACTACTCAACAAAGCCAGAGTAGAATGTTTATAGCTCAATATTGAGATGGGCAGTATTCTATGTTTGAAGGGAATTTTTTTCAGTATAGATTCTTCCGTAAACTGTCCAGTCTAGTAAAGATATGTGAAATTGTGCCATTCTGCAGTGCCAGCTAGATGGTTTTCATGGTTCCTCTTCTAACACTGAACAATTACTTCTCCCCTTGATTCTTGTACCATTACCTCTTTGTTATCTGTGAATCATTAAGTTCAAAGGTATAGTGGAAATTATGGGCAAAAATGAATTGGTAGTTTTTGAAAGTTTCATAAATTTATATGTAAACCTGTATAGAGGCTTGTTTAGTTGTGATAATACTGCACAGTAGGTTGAAAAGAAAATAAGATCTAACTGTCAAGAACTGTGTTTTGTAACATCCTATGATTGAGGAATTAAATATTTATTTTTTTAAGTTTTGATAGTTGCACCTTTGTTTACTTGGTGCCAACATAACTATTTAAACATGAAAGTATCAATTATTCTGGACAGCCAAATGGGATATATTACTCCACTGATATACTGATTTAGTCAAATAGACAAGGTTACATTTTTATACCCTTGCATTGTAAAACTGCAACAAAAGTAAATTACAGTGTAAATTCATATATAAATTGAATTATCTAACATATTTTAAGTTATTGCTTCTCCAATAAATATGTAAGGTTATATGTTTTAAGAAAGCAACAAATGCAGTTGCCTTAGATGTATTTACTGTCAAATGTAAATTATCTTTTTTTTTTTTAACATATGTAGCTGGCTTCAATATTCTTATCTAAGTCTATTGTTGGATTTGGAATTGTTTCTGGGTAGATGTGAGTGTTACATTTCGAGATATTAACAGTTCAATAAAATAATGCTCATATCAGCATATAAATTTATTTTAATATCATATATATTTAACTATGTTTTGTCATCAATGATAATGAAGTGGAATAAATATCAAGAGTCTTCTTATTTTCATATTCTAAATTTAGTATTATAGAAATGATCTTTTCCTTAATGTCTTAATGAGATGATGAAAATAAATCAAGTTTATAGTATAATTTTGAAAAAAGTCTGCATGTACTGTTTAATCACAGGATTATAAACATGTGTTTTTAAAAACTATATTTTCACCAATATTTAAATTAAAAATTGTATAATATTACCTCATATAAATGTAATATTACACAGTGACTAAGCACAACGTAGCACATATATAAATACACACACACACACACACACATATGTATGTGTATGTGTGGTCAGTTGTATCCAACTCTTCGTGATCCTGTGTACAGTAGCCTTCTCTGTCTGTGGGAGTCTCCAGGCAAGAATACTGGAGGGGGTTCCCATGCCCTCCTCCAGGGTATCTTTCCAACCTAAGGATTGAACCTGCATCTCCTTTGTCTCCTAAATTGGCCAGCAGGTTCTTTTACTGCTAGTGCCACCTGGGAAGCCCATATGAAAGTATGCTGCTGCTGCTGCTGCTAAGTCGCTTCAGTCGTGTCCAACTCTGGGTGACCCCATAGACGGCAGCCCACCAGGCTCCCCCGTCCCTGGGATTCTCCAGGCAGAAAAACTGGAGTGGGTTGCCATTTCCTTCTCCAATGCATGAAAGTGAAAAGTGAAAGTAAAGTTGCTCAGTTGTGTCCTACTCTAAGTGACCCCATGGACTGCAGCCTACCAGGCTCCTCTGTCCATGGGATTCTCCAGGCAAGAGTACTGGAGTGGGGTACCATTACCTTCTCTTATATAAAAGTATACATGACTGCTATTTTAATAATGATAAGATCTATAACAAAATGTTAAATTTAATATCTGCTGTTGTCTTTTAGCCAGTATATATAGTATGCAGTCAGTGAGCAGGGAGATATTTTCATGTTTTAAATCATGTGTTTTATAGGCATATAAATTATATCATGGCCTAAATGGGGGGAAAAGATATAGTGGAGAAAAATGATATTTGGCAATTATACACTGTATTTAAATTTCCATTATTTTAGAAATAGACCTGTTACTTTAACTGAGAATTTTAAGTTGAATTGTGACTCTTTTTAAAAACATGGCTTTGTTTATGATAGGAAAATTTAGGTGTACAGTTGTATTTGTGTTTTAAGTTTTATTCTTGTTACTCTGAGATCAGTATTGCAAATTTTATTCAACATTTCTATTGAATTCTTTTCTTGTTCATAAAGATTGTGTTGTCAATGACTACCTCTCTATTTTGGTAAAATAAAGTTTTCTATTTATGTAATTCATCAGAATCTATGAGCATTTGACATCAATGTCAGGGTAAAAAAATACACCTAAAATAAGAGTAAGTGACAGTTGTATTTTTTTGTCTTTACTAATTAATCAAAGATTTTATTAATCTTTTAAAAGCTCAAGTAAATTTTTAGCATATCAAAATATACTTGTGATTGCTAAGGGAAAGTGTATATCAGTATATGTCTAAATTTTAAAAAAAATGAATAATAGTGGATCTAAAAGCATATACTATAAGCCCTATTCATCTTTTTTTTTCTTAAATTTGCAGCTGATTTGATTGCTCCTTTATTTATCTTATTTCTACTTCAAGTTATTAAGCCTTTATTTTGGCATATTGTTAAAAGTTAGATATTTCAGTTAAATATTTCTAAGTCATGAATTCGCCAAATTTTACTGGTACAGAAAACCCAAATGGATAGCTATTGAACTATAAAAGTTATTGTAAGAGTGTAGAAAAATATCCATAGATTGAAATGAAATATTTATTGTAACTCTTTGAAATACTCAAAATAATTGTCTCAAATATCTTTATAGCCTAGAAATAAAACTTCCTACAGGAAACTATTTTAAAATATTATATATATATATCTAAATTATATGCTTATAAGTATATGTTTATAGGGCTTCCCTAGTAGCTCAGATGGTAAAGCATCTGCCTGCAATGCAGGAGACCCAGGTTCAATCCCTGGGTCGGGAAGATTCCCTGGAGAAGGAAATGGCAATCCACTCCAGTATTCTTGGCTGGAGAATCCCCATGGACAGAGGATCCTAGCGGGCTATATAGTCCATGATGTTACCAAGAGTTGGACACGACTAAGCGACTAATACACACACACACACACACAATTTATTATACATACTTTGTCAATCAAAATGTTTTTTGTTAAATGTTATATATCGATCATTTAAAAATAGTTTATATTAAATGCTAACACACATGGGCGTGTCAGAATATTAAAATACACAGAATATTGCTATACATAGATAATCAATTTGATGATCCAAAGGTATTACACAAATAAATAAATCTCAATTTAATTTTGCATATTTTTTTTATTTGTATATCTAGAAAAAGAATGAAGTCCATGTCATTTTGCTGTGGTCAATCCCTAGAGCCAATATAATGTAAATGAATTTGTCTCTCTGCTTCAGTATCTAGTGTTAGAAAGACTGGTTATCTTTTCTACTCTTCTTTTCAAATGTATGGACGGTCTTTCACACTTTGCTCTTTCATGTTAATCAAATGATAATGTAGTGACCCTATGCCAGACTGCCAGAAAGATATTATTATTTCTTTATTGTGGATGAACAGATTGAGAATTGCCTTAGGCAATATAGGTAGCAGTGGCCAGAAATGGATTTCTGCCAAATTAGTTGCTCTCAAGCTGCAGAGTCCTTGCTCTAACCATTATTCTACACTGCTAAGGAAATGCTTTCTTCTAACCATGCATTCTCATGTACTGTGGGATTTATTTTCTACTATAGACAGCCTGGCCTAAATTGCTGGTTACTTAATGTGAGTGCCGACAAGAGAGGGAATTAATAACATTCTGCAGTGCAGTGTGCTTTCAAAGGTCAAAATTGCGGTAATGATATCATTTGCTTTATATAGAATCCATATTGAAAACATTCCCTCATTTAGAATCCATATTAAATTGGCCATAACTGAAGAGTAAACTAAAAGTTTCCTCTGAGAAACATCTATTGATAAAATGAGACTGTATCAGATGTGATAATAGCCACGTCTGAGCTTGTAAATACCAAAATGAGACATCTATGACTAATTCACAAGTCATTAGTTAAGTAAGCCTCAGTTTATTTAACACCAAATCTTTCATCAAAAATTATAAGTGGAGGATTCAGATGGTTTTAGACACACACCAAAAGGCTATCCTTACAGGTTAATAATCTTAGGTATATTAATAAAATGTAAAGCCGTTAGCCTGGTGCCTGCTGCATAGTAAGTACTCTCCAAAAGTTAGTTAATTTTTTCTTTCTAAGAAACCTAGAAATATTGAAAGTGATCACACTTTCTATGGTAAAAAGGATTGTCTTACTGTCCTTAAAATCCCATGAAATAGAGACTTTCCTGGCGGTTCAGTGGTTAAATCTCTGTACTTCCAATGCAGGGGCACAGATTTGATCCCTAGACGAGGAACTAGGATCCTGAATGCTGTGCATTGTGGCTAAATAAATACATAGAAGGATCTTAACTGTCTCATTTACCACTATATATATATACACACACACACAAATATATGTGTATGTATATATATACATATATATGTACATCCTATGAAATAACCACACAACAGTGATTAATAAAAATATTTTCAACTAAGTTCAGTTATTGAGAAACACTAATTATGACCCAGAAAGTACCAAATATTAAAACAAACATCTTTATGGTATGAAAACTGCTAAAGAAATTCTGAGGAGAAAAGAGATACTTCCAATTGCTTGAGAGAAATAAGAACAGAGAGGTCATACGAAGGAATTCAGATACGAGACTTGGAGTTTCCAGGAAGAGTGAACCTGTAGGGATGGCAACTGGAGGACAGTCATCTGATCTGAAGAAATCCTGTGTGTTAGGGCCAGAGCGTGGGAAAGGGCGAGGAGGGTGTGACACTGCAAAGTTGCATTTTCCTTGCACTCAGTGGTAGAAGGCCTGAGAGAAAGTAAAAGTTAATTCTGGATATTTTAAAGGCTTTGGAAGCCTCTAAGATTCTCTGATTGCAGGACTATGAGAGGTCTATTAAATTTAAAGAATAGGAGGTCATTGTAGATGCCTTCATTTTGAAATGGTAGAAAGGATTTTGTCAGGGACAGTGAGGTGTCAGTTTTCCACAAATAGATCCCGAGACAAACACTGTACTGATATGGAAGAACATTGGTTTCCTTCAAGTGTTGTGATAAAAGAAGGTTATGTGATATTCTCTGTTTCTGATCAATGCATTTAGATACAAAGGTGAAAATTCTTCTTGAATCTTTGACTTTAGTGGAAATTTTCTATATCCCTGAAGGCACGTATAAAACACACACACAGACACGAATGCCATTCTCTCTTGAAAACAGAAAAAATAAATGAAAAGTAGAAGATGCTTTGTTTCTGCAGCAAATGTAGCTTTAATTTGTTGTTGTAGTTGTTGTTAGCATTAGTTTTCTTACCTTTAAGAATACAGAAAATCTTCACAATAGAATATTGAGTTCTGTTCCTTTTGATGTAGTAATGCGTATACAATATTGCACTAATGATTAAGTGTCGTGCCCCTGAAGTTTCCCCAGACAAAACCGCCTTTCAGCAGATTCCTTATCTGCTATCAGGGGAGTGTTTACAGCAGCTAAAACTCTTAAGCGCCTTGTCTCTGAGACTGATGGGGATAATTAAGCCAGTGTTTGCTAGTCCTCTGCTCTTCCTTGTGAGGTTGGAAACTAGGAAAAACAGGATGCATTAGCTAAAAACAAAACCCAGGAAATTCATGTTCAGCAATTTGGTATAGATTTTATTGGTTGACTCTCTTCTAAATCTTCTACTTTGTTGCTGGTACACACATATCTGAACCTTCAAGCAGAATAGAACACTTCTCTCTTAATATAGATCATCGAATCTTCCATGAAAGGGACAGGTGTGTGTGTGTGTGTGTATTTATATATATATATATATATATATATATAAATACACACAATCTCTATTCAGTGCAAGTTTTCTTTTTTTCCATGTATTGTAAACATCTTTCAATCCCGAGGATTCATAATTGAAG
This sequence comes from Bos indicus x Bos taurus, assembly GCF_003369695.1. Lineage (NCBI taxonomy): Eukaryota > Metazoa > Chordata > Mammalia > Artiodactyla > Bovidae > Bos > Bos indicus x Bos taurus. Next base: position 100,214,288 of record NC_040077.1, on the reverse strand, counting down.
TTAGATTTTTGAATCCAAAGTCCAATGTTTACTGCTGGTGAGTTGTTGCTAAGACATTGTTAAAATATGAATATTTCTTTATTCCTGTACTTTAATCCCTTCTTAATAAATTGATGATAATGGCAACATTTATCTTCAGTCCTTTTAAAGAGTATGCAATGTACCATTTTTGGTAGCAAATTAATTATTTCATATTTTAGGCAAAGTAGCTGTATGTGTATAGATAATCCTAGTAATGAAAAATATCTTAATGATCAAAAGATTCAAATTGAAAACCTAGATTATGGTTAGCTAAGATGCTACATAAATGATATAATGAAGGAATAAGAATTTTTTCTCCATTATGCTTTTTGAATAAGACGTTTTTCAAACAAATTGCTATTGTGCTATAAAAGTGTAGTTGTCCATATTTTAGAAGATAAAGAAGAATATTGTTAAACAGGATCAAGCTAAGGATTGACTGTATTAGTAAACAACAAATACTGTTTGCTAATGACCAGATGGAGAATATGTAAGGAAATAAATAATATTATGACAAAGTACTTAAGCATATGAAGTAGTTAAAAATAACAAGATAATATGAATAGCGCAGGTCACTTAAAATTTTATAAATGCCTCTGTTGGAAGGATTAAAATAGTTCTTTGTTTTTTTTAATATATTCATATGTGGGAAGACAGGACTGCACTCTTTTGGAAATGGAGATATAAATATGTTTGAATATGTTTCCTTATGTTTGTCAAGCATATTTGTTGCAGAAACTTGAAAATATCTGTAGGAAGCCATTTAGAAATACTCTCAAAAGCAAGATTTGGCCTAGAAAATGTACTTTGACAAAAGGAAAGGAATGAGTACACTTTCTTCTAGAGTAATCTAATGGGGATTCTGGATGAGGCCAGTGGAAATCAAATGAATCCATCACCATGAAATCCATCACGGTTCGTCCATTATCTAGACCCTCACGGTTCAGAAAGGACACTTGGTCATGCCCCCGACTGTGTGTACCTACTATATTCTTACAGTGTAATGTAGTAACCAAGGACCTAGGTCTGAACAATTTCAAGTCCCCCACATGGTGCAGGGCAGCACACTGTACTTCTGATAGAAAGCTACATTTCTGCACTATTTAGTGTTATGCAATCGTAAGGAGGCTGGTAAAAAGAAAATGTTGAAGGTGTTTATGAGGCCATTTTCAGTTTCTGGGCTTTACTGTGGGCAAGTATATATTTCCATGAACTAAAAATGAGATAAAGAAAGGTGAAGTAGTTCCAAGATTTTAGCTTGATGAAAAAAAAAGCTCTAAAAGATTAATTGTAAATTTCTGTTAATTTACTTTTGTCTATTTTCCACAGTTTATCTGTAATATGTTATAGGTATATACTATAGCTAATATACTTTAATAAATTTTTGAATCTGCTTATACATGGTCTCTAATTATTTTTAACACCATATTCTCATGCATTTCTGCTTCACGGATGGATAGATGGATATGCAGACTCCTTTGTTTGATAAATTGGTTCTCCTACTAATAGTAGGAGGACACTATCAAGAGAAACTTTTATGATTTCTCACTAAAAAGAGGTAATCATATAATATTTAAAGGAAGTGAGTCCTTTTTTGTTTTAAAATCCTTTTTTCTGAATGAAATAATATTAGCAAGGATCTGTGTTGTAAACAAAGGGAAAATGGGAAGAAAAGCAAAAGAGATGAATTATCTTCTGGAATATCAAATTTCTCCACATAATTTTAGAAGGGTTAGACACTAATATAGTCCATTATGTATCAAATGTATGTAATATTTTATTTCCATATATTAAAATTTAAATTATCATGTTTAATTTTTCTTAGGCCACCAAAGTTTTTTAAAATTATCGAATTTAGAACAAAATATATTCATGTTTGACTTATAAGACTGAGAATGTAACATTTTACCTTAATCAATAAGGTGTTTCTACAAATAAAGTGGAGCTTCCCAGGTGACTCAGTGATAAAGAATCTGCCTGCCAATGCAAGAAAAGCAAGAGACACAAGTTTGATCCTTGGGTCAGGAGGATCCCCTGGAGAAGGAAATGGAAACCCACTCCAGTGTTCTCGTCTGGTAAACCCCATGGACAGAGGAGCTTGGAGGGGATCACAAAGGGTCGGACATGACTGAGCTACTGAGCACGCACATGTGAAAACAGTACAAAGACAGCAAGATCAATTCATTTTCATTTTGTTTTCACGTAGAAAATATTATGGATAGTGTTCAATGAGCACTCATACTACTAAGATATAGCTGGTAAGTTCAGTTTATCAAAGGATGGTCCATACAGGGGTCTGTATGTTCATCTGCAAAACAAAAGTGCTATGAGATTATGGTTTGAAAATAGAAAACATATACAGGCAGTTCTAAAAAGAGATTGTTAAAATGTATTAACATAGAGACAACCATTGAATATGGCAAAAGTAACACTTTTCCTTCAGAAACTTAAATATTATGTGATAAATTGTTAAGGGCATGTTTTTTAAATTCTATTTTTGATGGTTACTTTAAAAATAATTTTGCTATTAGGAGGGGAAGAAGTGGCTGCAGGAAACAAATTGTACCATCAGTTGATGCTGCCAAGTTGCTTCAGTAGTGTCTGACTCTGTGTGACCCCATAGATGGCAGCCCACCAGGCTCCTCTGTCCCTGGGATTCTCCAGGCAAGAATACTGGAGTGGGGGCCATTTCCTTCTCCAGTGCATGCATGCATGCTAAGTTGCTTCAGTCGTGTCCAGCTCTGTGCGACCCCATGGACAGCAGCCTACCAGGCTCCCCTGTCCATGGGATTCTCTAGGCAAGAATACTGGATTAGTGAGGTCTTGCTTCTTTGTGAAATTATATGTGTATTTGTGTAGTTCTGTGACATTACTTTGCCAACAAAGGTCTTTCTAGTCAAGGCTAAGGTTTTTCCAGTGGTCATGTATGGATGTGACAGTTGGACTGTGAAGAAAGTTGAGCGCGGAAGAATTGATGCTTTTGAACTGTGGTGTTGGAGAAGACTCTTGAGAGTCCCTTGGACTGCAAGGAGATCCAACCAGTCCATTCTAAAGGAGATCAGTCCTGGGATTTCTTTGGAAGGAATGATGCTAAAGCTGAAACTCCAGTACTTTGACCACCTCATGTGAAGACTTGATTCACTGGAAAAGACTCTGATGCTAGGAGGGATTGCAGGCAGGAGGAGAAGGGAACGACAGAGGATGAGATGGCTGGATGGCATCACTGACTCGATGGATGTGAATTTAAGTGAACTCTGGGAGTTGGTGATGGACAGGGAGGCCTGGCGTGCTGTGATTCATGGGGTCGCAGCAAGTCGGACACGACTGAGCGACTGAACTGAACTGAACTGTGAGGATCAAATGCCCCTTCCAATAAGCAGTTCTGAGTTACAAATATTATTTAAAGGTATTGGACTTGTTAACAGAATCAGCTTTTTATAGAAAAGATCAAGTAGTTCATGTTCAAAGTTGGATATAGTTGTAAGGATAAACAGTAACTCTTTTACATCTGGGAGTTTATTTGAAACATATTACTTTAGACACAGGGGAATTCACTTAATTTTATTGGGTACTTTTTTCCTTAACCCCAGTGGGACTAAACTGTACATCACAAACTTCCTTTTTATGGTTGACATAGTTAACTCTCTTACCAAAGGTGGGAGCAGATGACATGTAAGTTGGCAGTGTTTTCATCATGTTTATTAATATGAAATTGTGATTTTTTTGCACTATTTCTAACCCAATAATAGTTAATGTAACATATACCCTTTAAAAGCTATGATTTATTTAAATCCTGTAATAAACTCCATCCTGACAAGGTGGCTAGCTGGTTATGAGCATAGTCCAGTGACAGGCAAAATTTTAAAATGAATATTTTAAAAATTTCCCAGCTTCTTTTATTGAGAAGCTGGGAAAAATGGATTCAGTTATGAGAGTAATCAGCAGCATTGCTATGCCTTAAATATGTAGTGTGGTGATTTCTTATCTTTCTTGGATTTTTCCATTGCTGTTAAGCTAAAGCTGAGCAAATGCTACTCAATATTCAATGACTTTTTAAGGACTTCAATTGGTTTATAGATCAGAGTGCCCTTTTTGTTTCCAGAGGGAGCAAACTTCATATTTTAGTATAGAGCATTTTTGTACTAGCCATAGAGAAGCCCACTTTAAAGATTATTTAATGTTGATAGCTTGCTTGTGATCCTATAATAAAGAATCTTAGGACACATAAAATTTTATTCAGAATTTTATTGAAGATACAGTCTTGTCCATAAAATTTGTAACAAGAACACCTGAGTGGATGTATAGTAAAATGATACAGAGTCAAATGCAATGTAATTTATGAAGTAAGGATACCACAAATCAGGATTCCCAACCTCCAGGATCTAACGCCTGATGATCTGAGATGGAGCCGATGCAGTAATAATAGAAATAAGAAAGTGAAAGTGAAATTTCTTAGTTGTGTCCAATTCTCTGTTTGTGACCCCATGGACTGTAACCTACCAGGTTCCTCTGTCCATGGGATTTTCCAGGCAAGAATATACTGGAGTGGGTTGCCATTTCCTAATAAAGTGCACAGTAAATGTAATGCAGTTGAATCATCTTGAAACCATTCCTCTGCACCTTGGTCCATGGAAAAATTGTCTTCCAGAAACTGGTTTCTGGTGCCCAAAAGATTGGGGACTGCTGCATAAATGATTAGACTTGAAAATATAGCTTGAATTATTTAAATACTGAGTAGTGCAATATAATTTTAATAGAAATTGATCTTAAGATACAATTTAAATTAATATTCACAGTCTTATTTTCCATCTTTGTTCAGTGAGAACAGGGATTTCTGCCTTATTTGACATTAGAACACTCCTAACCCTATCACAGGAGAAGGAAATGGCACCCCACTCCAGTACTCTTGCCTGGAAAATCCCGTGGACGGAGGAGCCTGGTGGGCTGTAGTCCATGGGGTCGCTAAGAGTCGGACAGGACTGAGTGACTTCACTTTCACTTTTCACTTTCATGCATTGGAGAAGGAAATGGTAACCCACTCCAGTGTTCTTGCCTGGAGAATCCCAGTGACGGGGGAGTCTGATGGGCTGCCGTCTATGGGGTCACACAGAGTTGACACGACTGAAGTGACTTAGTAGCAGCAGGCCTATTACAAGTCATTGCATTCAGTATATGGTAAATAAGGACTTCCTGAAAACAAAATACAAAAGAAAATCAATAAATATACTAGTGTTCTCAAGCCCAACTACAGTTGTAAAAGCCACTTGGAAATGTTAAGTGACTTAAACCTACATCCTTTTTTCAATTACCTTCCCTTGCTTCCTTTCTACAAATCAAAGTTTCCATGAAAGAGTTTCTTGACCCAAGAAACACCACCACATAATGGTAGTGCTAGTTTTCAGGAACAATCGCCTATCTCACTTGTTATCTGTAAACCAGATATGGAAGGTAGAGTTAAAGATAAAAATTGTACTTTTGTGAAAATGCTGGTGTCAAAATGAAAGTCCCAGGAATACCCAAGTTGTTTCCCAGTGTGAATATACATATATATGTTTTATATTTGTGTGCGTATGTGTATGTGTTATGGTGGATTCTTGTGTACCTCTTTGTGTTGCATGTAAATATATTTCTGTACTAATTGGTGGAACACCTTGAATCTGACTTGGAAACTTCCACGTACTATATTCATCTCTTCTGTGGCCTCGATATGCTCAAGTTAGTAAATGTAGACTCTTACCTGTGTGAAACTGCTTACAGATATCTGCTTTAAAAGTCATTTATACAATAAGTTTGTTTAGTCAACTGCATGTGAAATAAAGACTAATCACAAATATCTCTGTAGAATAAAAATAAATAAATAATGGGCCTTCAATGGGTTAGATAAACCAGGCAGTAGATGAATCCTGTAGTGATAGATACATGTAAGAAAACCTTAAGAAAGTGCAGGCTTATTTCTCTCTCATAGAAAGAGTCAGTATGGATTGGTTGCTGCTGCTGCTGCTGCTGCTGCTGCTGCTGCTGCTGCTGCTGCTGCTGCTGGTGCTAAGTCGCTTCAGTCATGTCCGACTCTGTGTGACCCCATAGACGGCAGCCCACCAGACTCCCCCTGTCCCTGGGATTCTCCAGGCAAGAACACTGGAGTGGGTTGCCATTTCCTTCTCCAATGCATGAAAGTGAAAAGTGAAAGTGAAGTCACTCAGTCCTGTCCGACTCTTAGCGACCTCACCGACTGCAGCCTACCAGGCTCCTTCGTCCATGGGATTTTCCAGGCAAGAGTACTGGAGTGGGGTGCCATCGCCTTCTCTGATAGGTTGGTTACTCTTCCCTAAACTATGGCTACTGTATCCCTGAAGGCCTCCCAAATTACCATTTAAGGAAAGAGAATAATGGTGGAGGTACTGTGTTATACACTGATTCCAAATTGCAGTGGCCCAGAAATTACAACACATATTTCCATTCATAGTAAGTTGGTCAGACTTGGTTACATGGTCCTGATATGATGGGGATTTACCTATCCCAGAGGCCTCATGATTTTTCTCTTACTTAACTCTTCAGCCTGATATTTCAAGTTTTCTGCCCCTCAACCTCATACATTTTATACACTGCTCTACTAAATATATTTAAGTGTGGATCTGTTTCCATCTTATAAAAATATCTATTCAAATTAGGTTTTAATAAGCATTTTCAAAGACACTACATAGATTTTTAGAGTGGAAATTTTTTGAAGGTACAGAGGGAAATAATAACAAATTTCTGGTATAGATTGTATCTGTCTAGGAAATAATCCTTAATAATCTGTATCAACACTTTATTATTTTTTTTTTTTAGAGGGCCCTGGGTCTAAAGTTTAGAGTCATGCATTCATTGCTAGAGAATTCAAAGCTGACAAAAACAGTCTTCTGCCAAGAATTTTGCATTTGGCACAGAACAGCATTAAATTAGATTTGGGAAGTGGAAATATAAGAGTTTCCAGTGTGTCAAGCAACTCACCACAGTGAGAGAATTTTTTTAAGAAGCATTTATCCTGCCAACTGCGCATCTCTTTGGATATTCCCTGGTGACTCAGATGGCTCTGAGACTCAGCCTACAGTGCAGAAGACCCAGGTTCAACCCCTGGGTCAGGAAGATCCCCTAGAGAAGTTAATGGCAACCCCCTCTAGCATTCTTGCCTGGAGAATTCCATGAACAGAAGAACCCTGGTAGGCTACAGTTCATGGGATCCCAAAGCTTTGGACATGACTGAGTGACTAACACTTTGACTTTCATCAATGAAGTATATCTTTGCTTGCATTTTATGATTTAGACTTAGTGACTATAAACTACTATGATTTAGAGTAATTTTATTTGCTGAACAACAACATAGTACTCTTCTACAAGTAACTTTCAATTTATTTTATTAAATTCCTTTTACTTTTAAGGTATTGCATATATATGTTTACATATTTAATTTTATGCATCAAATGAGTAATACATTTTTCTTTAATAAGACATTTTAAACTTGGTATTTCAATGAACAATCTTGATAAATATCTTATAATAAACTACTGTATTTTTTTTCCCACAAAGAAAAATCTCTAGTCTATAGGTCAAGATTTTTACTTTGACTTCTGTTTTTCTACTTACTACACTCATTATTGTTATTTTGTAAAGTACCATGGTATATCTATACCTTGTAAAGATATACCATGCTAATTCGTTTATGTGAGGGTCATTTGCAAGTATATGATGTTAACAACATGCTTATCTCTGTTGGTATAATCGATAGTAGCCAAGATGTTCATACATGCTCTGATTGTTTGCTTAGCTATTGAACATGAACATTTCCTTATGATAGCTGTTGTGGTTAGCATGGCTGAAGAACCAAATTTTTAATTTTATTTAATTTTAATTATACTAAAGTTAAATAGCCACATGTGGCTAGTGGCTAAATTTTAGTCACCACAGCTGCAAAAACTTCCAGGAATAATTAACCAAAGTTTGTACTATATAATTGAAAAAATAAAGCCCTCTCCCCTCTCACCACTCAAGTAGAACACATTATTTGAAACATCTGAGAAATTCACTGTATTTTCATTCATTCTCAGTGTATTACTTTGCTACGGCTGCCATAACAAAATATCACAGATCGAGTGGTTTAAACAACAAGACATTTTGCGCGTCTATTCTGAAGGCTAGAAGTCCAGGATTAAGATGTACTGGAGGAAATTGTGGTTTCCTCTGAGGCCTCTCTCCTTGGTTTGGGGATGACCACCTTCTCTTTTGTTCTTACATGGTCTTTTCCTCTGTGCACATGCATCCCTTCATGTGATGACATTGCCTCTTCCCGGAAGAATATCAGTCTCTAGTAGATTATAACTCCACCCTAATGGCCTAGCTTGAACTTAATCACTTCATTAAAGACCTGTCTCCAAATACAATTACGTCTGAGGTACTGGTAGATAAGGCTTCAATGGGAGAATTTTTTAAGGGACACAATTCAACCCACTAACTAATAATTCCTTCTTTTCCATTTAACATCTACTGCTGCTGCTGCTGCTAAGTCACTTTAGTCGTGTCCGACTCTGTGCAACCCCATAGATGGCAGCCCACTAGGCTCCCCCGTCCCTGAGATTCTCCAGGCAAGAACTCTAGAGTGGGTTGCCATTTCCTTCTCCAATGCATGAAAGTGAAAAGTGAAAGAGAAGTAGCTCAGTCGTGTCTGACTCTTAGCGACTCCATGGACTGCAGCCTACCAGGCTCCTCCATCCATAGGATTTTCCAGGCAAGTACTGGAGTGGGGTGCCACTGCCTTCTCTTACCTCCTTAGAAATAAATATCCAAGGTATTTTCTATTTTTGACTCCCTTGCTTTTATTTCAAATTAGAATAATACTTGCATTAATTAGGATATAATACATGCAGATTTTAAAATTAAGCCTTATTGCTAGTGGTGGCAACTGTTTTTTGGTAACTATTTATTATGAATTGTCTTTACATTTGTGGTTTGCTTAATATGCTTCATTATAATGTGCTTTGTCTTAAAAACTCTGTCTCAAAAGAGTCCACAAAACTCTATCTCCCTGAGGATAGTCTAGAATGTTATAAACTCATGAAATAGATATTATTTGTGTTTTACTGAGCATAGAACTCACATGACATATTTGAACTGTTTACTCAAAGCTGCTTCAATTTTTCTAATATTACCATTGAAAATACATGATTTAAAGGGAATAGAGTTTTATTTATTTTACTGCTTTGTGAAACATTCAGTATCTCTTTTGACATATGTTTTTAAAGTAAGTTTTCATGCAGAACACTAAAATATCTATTGGTAATGCCTTTCCTCTTTAGGCTAAAAAACAAGCTGGTTTCCTATTTACTTACAATTATCTCATGCAATACTTATTCCTTTGTAAATGTTGAGACTCTTAGCTTTATCTGTTTGAACAAAACTAGTTTTTACAAAAGTCTTAGCCCAAATGCTTAAAGAAATGGTCATGTTGGCTGGTAGGGAAATTCATTTCTGTATTAAATAGTACCATGTGAGGAATATATCACAAAAGGTTAACCACAAAAAATAAGAGCATATTCGAAGTAATAGTCTCCTTTGATTAAATTTCAACACTTTTGTTGGAATGTATATACTAATAACTTTAAATATAACTTCAACTTTTTTGTATGGATTTAAAAAACTTTAAATAACTTTTGTATGGATTTAAAAACTACTTCCTCACATGGCCATGGGCCAAAAAAAAAAAAAAAAAAAATGAGGTTAATATTTCAGTATTGGCTTTCCTTCTTTAAAACTTTTTTCTTCTTGTGCTATGTCGCTTCAGTCATGTCTGACTCTTTGTGACCCTATGGACTATCGCCTGCCAGGCTCCTCTTCCATGGGATTCTCCTGGCAAGAATATTGAAGTGGGTTGCCATGCCCTTCTCCAGGGGATCTTCCTGACCCAGCGATCAAACTTGTATCTCTTAGTCTCATGCATTGGGAGGTGGGTTCTTTACCACTAATGCCACTCATTTTTTCCTCTTCTGATTGTTCTTAGGAATAGATCTTAAGAAAATCTACGATAAGCACTATAATTATCATTTAAAATTTATTTCCCCCATTATTTTTCCTTGCTAATAGAACCCTGATTTTTCTGGGATTGTTCTCCCATCTTCTTGGGAAGAGTTCCTGTCCTAGTAAAGGTGGCCATATGGCATAAATTTTGCCAAGGAGATATAAATGGAAGTCTCCAAGGGACTTCTAGGAAAGTGTTTGCCTGACTAAAGAATACGTGTAGACTCTACTCCCATTTCTACACTTCTTCCTATTTTGAATGTGGAAGAATGTTGGATCTGCAGCAGCCATTGTGCATTCATGAGGTAAAAAAGTATAAGGGAAAAACAACCTACAAAGCCTATAAGGGTAGTGGAAGAGAAACACAGAAAGAGTCTGCTTTCTTTTTGTCATCATTTTGCACCCAAACTAGTGTTCACAAGTACCTACTGCTGCACTTGTTTCTGTTGCAGAAAAACAAACTCCAGTTAATCTTTGTCAGTCAAGTTTTCTGTTGCTATTCACCACAGCATTCCTGTTACAGATTGTATACACTCTAGCTCTCTTTCAGCCATGTGGAAATGTTCAATATCTGGACTGTTTGATATGGTAACCTCAAGTCATATAGGGCTATTAAACTACTGAAATGTGGCAAATGTGATTGGGGAACTGAATTTTTAAATTTATTTCATTTTAGTGAACACATCCAAATGTAAACAGTTACATGTGATTACTGGCTATTGGACAGCACAGTGCTAAGACTTATGGGAAATAATTAACCTAATTTTTCTATTATAAAAATTTTAAATTAGTGTCCCCATCCTCTATAGACATCTCATGACATATCACCTTATGATACTTATATCACTACCACTGAAACTCACTATGTCATCTTTTAATAAATTGTGGTCAATTGTACATTGTTTGTGAAAGCATAAAGTTAAACACAAGTAGGGCCATCATACAACTGGCTTATGTATAGTCTCTCCTGTTCTTCTAATGTGAATTTAGCGTGTTTTGGTTAAAAACTTTTTAAAATATTCAAGTTACGCTAACTCTTTGCCCGAATCATGAATTACCATTATGGAAGCTTCATTGCCACCATTAGAGTTAGTATGAGCAGATTTTGAATCAGTTTTTGAAAGCAGAAATTGCTGTGGGGAGGCAAGAACTTAATACTGTGTGACCAAACTGGCAGACTGAGCCCTGGATAAAAACACAGACTCATACTATTCCCATGGGTTCATGCAGTGTAGGGCCCCCTAGGCTTTGAACTATTGATATTTCCAAACAAACCTATCCACTGAGTTTTGGCTTTACTTTCTTCTATTTTCACCTTTAGGGACATTTTATTCACATTTTTTAACAGATACTTAGTTAGATTGTGAAGATGTGTTAAAAATTTGTATTTTAAGCAGTAGTTGATCTTCTCTGGATACTCAGATGCAGTCTTTCTCATGGCTTAGTAGCTGACCCCTTTCTTTGTAGTCTTCTGTAAGTCAGTGTGTGTTTTTTTACTTTATTCTTATTTTTCTGTGATGACTTAGAAGAATGCTTTTAACTCATGAAAAGTGGTAAGATTTGAAGTACTGTGGTCACACTTTCCAGCAGTGATATATAGACTGGTTCTCTGTTCAGGTACCTTACCAAAATAGGAGATTTTTTTGAGCTTGTTTTTCAGTATTATTAAGATATAAATTTGGTGGTGAAACACCCAGGTGTTTGTCTTCAAGGTATGAGCTCAGTTTCAATGATAGGGCTTCACCATTTCTTTCTTTTCCTGTGACCTTTTCGAATGAGAGTCTTCTGATTGTGAAATCATTATTTCATTTCATTTGTCAGTTCTAACTGTAGCTTGATGCTACATGTTGTACATTAATTGGTTTATAAGGGAATTGACAAAATTGCTTTCCTATCCAAAATATGTAGTAGGGAATTTTGAATGGGGATTAGATACCATGATGCCTAAGGCTAGATGAATGGATTGGAAGGCTCTTTATACTGCATTTTAAAATTATATTAGAAAATTTTGGTTATTCTAAAAACTTTTCCTCCAAATGACTTCTAAAACATTTGTTTTGTATTATGAATTACTTAAATTTTCAAAATTAGTAAATTAACAGATCTTTATTCTGTTTATGAGTTCTTCAACTCTTAAAGGAGAGAGACAAAAAAAGAAAGATAATAATCATGTAAGAGAACACTGTGTCCATTTTGTGAAGCTCTCTGATATTTGTCATTCCCTCAGAATTCATTTTGAATGTACTGGTGTTTCCTGATGCCCAATTTTTTCAAGTCACAAAATTAGAAATACTTTGAAAGCATCAACTAAAGCCGTATTTATTTACCAGAAACAAAAAATCAGAGGACAACAATGGAAGTCTTTGAAGACACTCACCCTCCTAGAATAATTATCATCACTTACGTAGGTCATACTATATATATTAGTTATTTTTTTTTTATAAATTCAGTGCAAAGCACTAAGTACATTTTTTCCTTTGGTATCTGTATATCACTTACATATCAGACTTATAAAAAATGAAATTTGTTATATTTCCATGAAGAGAGGCAGGATTTTGGAGAGCTTGCCAAAGCGTGTTTCCCAGTGTTGTGACTTACAGTGTTAGCACTCAGACTTATCTGATATGACTCTTTTAGATAAGCTTGTGCCAGACAAGTTCATGTTCTGTCAACTCCAAAGCCAAGCTAATTCATGTATCAGAAACCACTTGATTATATTTTCATTAAAGAGAAGTACATATCAAAATGAAGAATTGAGTTGTCACAAAGGTGCCTGGGAAAAGATTTGCTTTAATGTAAAGAAAAAATGAGTTTGGTATACCTAAAACTAATAATTATTTTGTGGTCCATTATTTCTTTCCTTCTTCACTTGACTCTTCATTCTTTCCTAAATTTCTTGGCCTTGAGAATTTCAATTGATGGTGTCCTTCCTATGCTTTGAAGTTTAACATACACTCTGTGATAGATCCAGAAACCAATGGTTAAGATAGAGTAGTGGCACTGGAACAGAGGTGCATACACAGTGATAAAAAGTGACCTTCTACAGGACGTAACTTGACGAATTGTTTTCCATTTGATGTTTATTGGTGTTTTGTACTATTTTTTTTTTCAGGAGGAATATATGTAAATGTTCATTTCAGTATATGTTTTAGTGCTTGTTGTGAAGCAAGATAGCCAAATTTATTGTACATTGAATTGGAAATTTAATTATTTAGATTTTATTTTAAAAACACATAATCTAGAAATTATGTATTTGGTTTAAAAATATTTTTACTCCACATTCTATGTCAGTTTGTGACTTTTTATAGGGAGAGTCATTGAGGAAATATAAAAATAGATATCAGATGATTAGGAAACGTTGATGCAGTAGATCTGTTAAATGTTCTGCTGGTACAGGGTGACAACATAAATGTTGATAAGCACCTGACGAAAATAGTGCTCTGGTATTCTTGGCTGTGAGCTTATTTTATCTGCGGTGACAAAGAACTGACTATCTCTACCTCTGAGAGTGTGTTTCTAAAATGGAAGTTAAATTGTCTAGACAACTAATGTTAGAGAAAAGTTCACTTATCAGCTTAAATAAACTACTACATGAACTTTTGAAAGAGCACATGTTTTAAATGCAATCTTGAATTTTCTCATGGGTTAAATAGTGGACAGTATACATTGATATCTTTTAAGAAGAGTTAAAATTTCTTTCCTTCTGCTTTAGCGTTATATTGCCCTCAGAACTGAACAGTTGTTTTTCTTAAATCCAAGTTTACTAAGTTGATTGAGATACATTATCACCATCCAAATAATTACCTTAATATTTACCTTTAAACTTACATATAAAAATGTATATCACTTTAAAAAATCAGTTTTTAACATGAAAACACTTATTTTACCTAATTTCTTAATTCTCTTTATGTGATTGTTTTAGTTTATAGCTTCAAATTTAGTTGGTGGTATAGAATACTAAGTAAAATGCAATTATTTACTCAGAAATATATATATTTATCCTGAAGTAAGAAATGGCAACTCACGCCAGTATTCTTACCTGGGAAATCCCATGGACAGAGGAGCCTGGTGGGCTGCAGTTCATGGGGTGGCAGATTCTGGCATGACTGAGCAAATGAGTGTGCACACACATACATATTTTATCTCATGCCATCTAGAAACTATCAAAAACTTATTTTCTAAGGGAAATGATAGTTATAACATATTAGGTAAAGTCTGGGCAGTTTATCTTATTTCTCTATGCTTCGCCCAAATTAAGCCACAATATCAGAGAGCTATGTATCTGAGCTGTATTTTGTCAGCAATCCATAGCTTAGCTGTTTACTAAGTCTACTTTACTTAGTACATATTAAAATAAAATCTATGAAATATATCAATATGTCATTATGGATTATTGAAGATATAATTACATATTATTTTTACATGGACTCTATAGGAACACATCTTTTGGATATTAGTATCAAAATTCATTATGTTTAATTCCAAGTAATTTTTGCTGAATACAGTGTTTCCTAAACTATATTCTATAAATTACAAATATGTCAGAAGATGTCTGTGAAAAGATCTGAAAAATATATGCTTTGACCTCAAATATATTTGGGAAAATGAGCTTAGCTACTTGCCTCTTGATCATTTGCAGTGTTAATATAAATGATCAAGAGGCAATGTAAGGCATTTACAGAGTGTTAGCATGTTAAAATGCCCTGGGCAGTTCTTCAGTGGATTGGCCTCTTTAGTTAAGAGAACATTTTGCAAATACAGCTGACTCTTGAACAACCAGGTCCACTTACATGAAGATTTTTTTCAATAGTAAAATTTATAATTCTACGTGATCTGAAATTAGTTGAATCTCCTGATTCCAAACCACAAACCCAGAGGAGTGGTATAGATAGAGCTGCTGCAGCTGCTGCTAAGTCACTTCAGTTGTGTACGACTCTGTGTGACCCCATGGACGGCAGCCCACCAGGCTCCCTTGTCCCTGGGATTCTCCAGGCAAGACCACTGGAGTGGGTTGCTATTTCCTTCTCCGATGCATGAAAGTGAAAAGTGAAAGTGAAGTCAATCAGTCATGTCCGACTCTTAGCGGCCCCATGGACTGCAGGCCACCAGGCTCCCATGTCCATGGTATTTTCCAGGCAAGAGTACTGGAGTGGGTTGCCATTGCCTTCTCTAGGCAAGATGGAGGGCCAACTCTAAATTATGCTCAGATTTTCTGCTGAGGGGAGGGTGTGTGCTTCTAACTCCCTGCATTGTTTGAGACTCAAATATACATTTTTCTATATTACTCTTTCTCCTAAAACACCTATTAATATTTTGAGGAGTCTGTTTTTTATTTTTCAAGTAATAATTTGGAGAATGCTGCTCCAAGTAATTTTATGATTTATAAAACTGATGGAGTTTTTCCCCCATTGCAGTAGCTGTTAGAAAAATAGTTTGGTGAAAATAAATATGCCACGACCAAATAATCTAGCTATTTCATTCTTATAAATAAGAGAAACTCTCACATAGTTCTTATCAGGAGCTATGCTTGATAATGTTCATTGAAGCATTATCTCTGGTAGTGAGAGCTGGGGCAGCCAAAGTGAACATCACAGTAGCTTATATCACTCAGTTTGTTTCAGTCGCTCAATCATGTCCGACTGTTTGCAACCCCATGGATCGCAGTACGCCAGACCTTCCTGTCCGTCACCAACTCCCGGAGTTTACCAAAATTCATGTCCGTCAAGTCAGTGATGCCATCCAGCCATTTCATACTCTGTCGTCCCCTTCTCCTCCTGCCCCCAATCCCTCCCAGCATCAGGGTCTTTTCCAATGAGTCAACTCTTCCCATGAGGTGGCCAAAGTACTGAAGCTTCAGCTTCAACATCAGTTCTTCCAGTGAACACCCAGGATTGATCTCCTTTAGGATGGACTGGTTGGATATCCTTGCAGTCCAAGAGAGTCTTAAGAATCTTCTCCAGCACCACAGTTCAAAAGCATCAATTCTTTGGCTCTCAGCTTTCTTCATAGTCCAACTCTCACATCCACACTGGAAAAACCATAGCCTTGACTAGACGGACCTTTGTTGGCAAAGTAATGTCTCTGCTTTTGAATATGCTGTCTAGGTTGGTCAGAACTTTCCTTCCAAGGAGTAAGCGTCTTTTAATTTCATGGCTGCAGTCACCATCTGCAGTGATTTTGGAGCCCCCCAAAATTAAGTCTGACACTGTTTCCACTGTTTCTCCATCTATTTCCCATGAAGTGATGGGACCAGATGCCATGATCTTAGTTTTTTGAATGTTGAGCTTTAAGCCAACTTTTTCACTCTCCTCTTTCACTTTCATCAAGAGGCTCTTTAGTTCCTCTTCACTTTCTGCCATAAGGGTGGTGTCATCTACATATCTGAGGATATTGAGTTTTCTCCCGGCAATCTTGATTCCAGCTTGTGTTTCTTCCAGCCCAGCGTTTCTCATGATGTACTCTGCATTTAAGTTAAATAAGTAGGATGACAATATACAGCCTTGACGTACTCCCTTTCCTATTTGGAACCAGTCTGTTGTTCCATGTCCAGTTCTAACTGTTGCTTCCTGACCTGCATACAGGTTTCTCAAGAGGCAGGTCAGGTGGTCTGGTCCATCTCTTTCAGAATTTTCGACAGTTTGTTGTGATCCACACAGTCAAAGGCTTTGGCCTAGTCAATAAAGCAGAAATAGATGTTTTTCTGGAACTCTCTTGCTTTTTCCGTGATCTACTGGATGTTGGCAATTTGATCTCTGGTTCCTCTGCATTTTCTAAAACCACCTTGAACATCTGGAAGTTCACGGTTCACATATTGCTGAAGCCTGGCTTGGAGAATTTTGAGCATTACTTTACTAGCGTGTGAGATGAGTGCAATTGTGCGGTAGTTTGAGCATTCTTTGGCATTGCCTTTCTTTGGGATTGGAATGAAAACTGATCTTTTCCAGTCCTGTGGCCACTGCTGAGTTTCCCAAATTTGCTTCCATATTAAGTGCAGCACTTTCAGAGCATCATTTTTCAGGATTTGAAAGAGCTCAACTGGAATTCCATCACCTCCACTAGCTTTGTTCGTAGTGATGCTTTCTAAGGCCACTTGACTTCACACTGTTATGTGATATATGCATAATATGTATAGGTGGCGCTAGTGGTAAAGAACCTGCCTGCCAGTGCAGAAGATGTAAGAGATGGGAGTTCGATCCCTGGGTTTGGAAGATCCCGTGGAAGAGGTCATGACAACCCACTCCAGTATTCTTGCCTAGAGAATCCCATGGACAGAAGTGCCTGACCTAGAGCCCATGGGGTCACAGAGTCAAATGCAACTGAAGAAGTGTTGCACAGCATAGCAATGTATCATGCGACAGTCAGGTGTAATAAGGGGGAGTTGCATAAAGCAAAATAAGCAGATCTTAAAAACATAATCAGAATGAGAGTGTACCGTGAACTCTCCAAGAGTTCATGTAGAGTGTGTGCTACCCTAGCAAATAATTAAGACTTCTTCTTTCGCAGGATTATATTAATACTGTCCTCGTTCTTTCTGTTTCTTTACATCTACCTACTTTGTTTTCCAACTGCATAAAATTTTGCTCCTACTTTAATGACTTACTTTCTTACTATAATTTTTGGAGGTTTGTAGGCCTCCTTGATAAAGCTTAGATACGAGTAAGCAAAATAAGCTTTATTCTAAATTAGTAATTGCTGTTAAGTACTGGTGACAATCAATTCTTTCCTTGTTCCTCTATCCTTTTGCCTGAGTGCAAGGGAGAGGGGAAGTAGGATATTTGCATATGTATGTGACAATTCTTAGCTTTGACAGCAGTCTTCTTGCCAAGATAATCTAGTTTTATTAGTATCTTTATGTGTTTCATCTGTTTATTCAGTATGGATGAGAATATAAGCAGAAACAATTGAATTAAAAAAAAAAAAACCTATTTATTCTCTGGAAACTCTTCTTGTGAGGAGGACATTGATCATTAGATAGATAGTGCTGTGCTCAGTCGTGTCTGACTCTTGTGACCCCATGGATTGTAGCCTACTGGGCTCCTCTGTTCATGGAATTTTGCAGGCCAGAATACTGGAGTGGGTTGCCATTTCCTACTCCAGGGGATCTTCCCAACCCAGGGATCAAACCCTAGTCTCTTGGGTCTCCTGCATTAGCAGGCAGATAGTTTATTGCAGCGCCAGGGAAGCCCTGCATTGTTCATTATTTTATAACAATAAAAATCAGGAATGTAACATTTGAGATCAGGGATGAAGATAGTATATAAAATCAGTGGTTATAAACAGCTTTGAAAATTATATTCACTGTTACAGGTCAACCTAAAATATAGCTGTAGTAATAGTTTTAAATCATACTTTAGTAACTTGGTTCCAGTCTCAAGAGAAATGTTTACTACTTGTCTACCATGGGGGTAGGACAGGTAAGAACTGTTAAACACAAGGATTAGCTACCAAAAGTAAAGTGGAGGCAATGGCAAGGAGTCCTAAGCCTGGAAAGTCCTGCTGATTGTATAATAGTACAATTTATTTCCTTTTCCTCCAATGCACTGGGCAGTAGACACCCACCCTTTGTTTGCAGTCTTTTAAAAAGTCCTACATTCATGTTATGTAATAAGGCAGTTAAAGTTGATGGCATCACTTAATTTACTGTCCCATGATCAGTTAGGAGCAGTAGAGTGGCTAAGAGCACTGGCTCTGGTATTAGAAGAATCTGGGAAAGAATCTGATCTTGAAATAACTGTGAGATTTGGCACATGTATTTAAGCTCTAAGACTACTTCTCGTGTGTAGAATGGGATAACGGTAGAATCTGATAAAGGTGTCCTAAGAATGAAATTAAAGAATACTTATGAAAGTAGTCAGTAGGCTGACTAGCATATAGTAAGGAATCTGATTTAACTATGTGATTATTATCTCTATTCCTTAATGAGTTATATGTTGCTCTATTATCTTTATCTCGTGTTTCTCAGCTGAGGGCTGTTATGCCCTTAGGGGTTATGTGACGAGGTTTGGAGACATTTTTGGTTGTCGCTGCTTGGAGCATGTACAGGGGAGCTGGGGAGGGGTGGGGAAGTGCTACTGGCATCTTGTGGAGAGAAGCCAGGCATGGTGCTAAGTACTCTGTAGTGCACAGGACGGCTCCACTGACAAAGAATTATCCAGCTCTAGCATGTCAGCAGCAGAGAGGCTGAGAAAGCATTTATTTTAAGCCAGAGATATTAATTCCTTTGTATTTCTTTAGTATCCACTGGTATGTACTCCTTTCTTCTGCTACAGTAAAATTGGTAGTCCATCTGTATAATCACAATTTCTTTCTAAAGTTTTTCCCAATATTGATACATTCTTTGTAAAGATTTTAAGAAGATTCTTCCTTTTTATTCCCTGTAAAACAAAATGTAAAGGCTTTGGTTTTAGAATAAAGCAGTTATATAAATATGAAAAATAATTTTGATTAGAATGATTTTATTCTTTATATATTGTTTATTATAAGAAGTGAGTTGTCAAGGATGGCTATGCATGACATAACAGTAGTATAAATATTTGGTGAATATTTTGTAAACATAGGTAGAAACATAAAATATGGTTTAGGCATGAAAAATTAATACATAAAATTAAATTTAAATAACCTAGTCTGACTTATGAAATGTATGCATCTCTTTGCAGGATCAAGAATGGTACTTTTACAGTATTTATGTGACAAGAAATAGATCTAATTTATTAAAACTTTGAAAATAACTATGCATAATACTAATGTTATAGGTTGTTTTTGCAATGAATTTTGTTGAACTGATGTGCTTAGAACGAGATGACAGGGATTGCTTTCTCTAGGTCCTTTATTTTCAAAATCAGAAGTGTATACTTTCTTGGTCTTCTTCCATATTCAGTAAAACCCCATTATAAATTTCGGTTCTATTCAATGCATTTAGAATTTTATATGCTAGTACATACTGATTTATAGCATTCTTCTACTATAACAAGGACATCATGTGTTATTCCTATTACGTTAGGATCAAAATGAACAAAGATAACAGTTTAATTTCATCTGGATAATCTGGACTGTGACAGGATGACAAGTATAGACAAAGCAATAGGTAGTTTTTACTTCTTTTAGCATTGACTCTCACATGACATATTCTTACGGGAAGTGTGTGGTAGAAATCATTTGAGACTTAGATTCACATGTAGAAAAGTATTAAAGTCCCAAGAGTACTATTAGTGGTTTGGTGTCCGCCTCGGTTTTAGCTGTAGGTCGAGGGAATTTTGAATGACCTTCCAAAGGCACGTGAAATTATTAAACATGTTTATGGGTGACCTAGCTGATGAAATACAAAATATAATCTAAAAATTATTAAGGTCATACTTTTATGTTGGTACTGTGGGGCTTATTGTTGATAATTTGAATTGAGAGTTGCTTGACAAGAGGAAAAAACATAGAAATTCATGGGTTAAAGATTAATGGAATAATTCCACTAGTTATAAATAAAAGAGAGCTCATAAATAGAAGATGTAAAAGCTTGGGCCTTCTTTATTCGTAGATTAGAAGCTAAATATGAATAGGAAGAGTAGTATTTTTAAAATATGTTTATAAAACTCCAGTGTTATGTAATGGGAAATCATTGTTTAGGAACTACAATATAATCTATTCATAACTCATAAAAGAGATGGGATGTTTAATGATCTTATAAAAAATGGAGCATCCTGCTTATTACAATAATGTCTAGGACCATCAGGCAGGAGTAAGTACTGTTGGTGCATTAATTTCCCCTTC